>NC_036842.1:86696167-86761446 GCF_002910315.2 Salvelinus sp. IW2-2015
GCACATACGCACACACACACACACACACACACACACAGCACACACACACACACACACACACACACACACACACACACACACACACACACACACACACACACACACACACACACACACACACACACACACACACACACACACACACACACACACACACACACACACACACACACACACACACACACACACACAGCACATCAACACACACACACACACAGACACACACACATCAGAGATCTTCAGGGATTAATGTCAAAATAATACATGTGTCACGTTCCTGACCTGTTTTCTCTTGTTTTGTATGTCTTTATTGGTCAGGGCGTGAGTGTTGGGTGGGCAGTCTATGTTTTCTATTTCTATGTTGGGTTTTGTGTTCGGCCTGGTATGATTCTCAATTAGAGACAGGTGTGTATCGTTTGTCTCTGATTGAGAGTCATACTAAGGCAGCCAGGGTTTCACTGGTGTTTTGTGGGTGTTTGTTTCCTGTGTTAGCGTTTGGGCCACACAGGACTGTTGCAGGTTAGTCACGTTTGTTGTTTTGTTTATTTGTAGTGTTTGTTGGTTTGCCATTAAAATCATGAATACCTCCTACTCCGCATCTTGGTCCGATCCATGCTCCTCCTCGTCTGAGGAGGAGAACYACATTGACAGCCGTTACAACATGACCTAAATACATCTGGTTGGTGCCAGCGTAGCCAGGGAATATATGCATCTTCTTATGAAAAAGGACTGAACATCACTGTGTCAATCAGGCTCACTGTCACATGAGCTCAAAAAAGCAATCTGTTCTTGTTGGAAAAACACTAAAATGAACTGCTTGAGTTAGTTAACACACAAACACTATAAAAACGTATTTTGTCTTCCTATAAAAATCTAAATAAAACAGTTCTCAGAACTGTAAAAACAATATATTTATATATTTTTGACACAATCCCTAAACCATAAAGACTAAGTAATCTTGTCAGAGTTGACAGAGTCTAGTAGTATGGCGTCCGATGGATTGACTACTTAGATAGCCTTCCTCTCTGTTTGGTGATGCATTGTATGGGAGCGCGACAGGGTGATAAAAACCACACAAGCATGGGTGGGATGGGGATTGAAAGGTTAGCAGGCGAGGGGGTGTCTTTCTATTCTCTCCCCTCCATTACTTGAGTACACATTCAGACACAATCCCTTGGCTCCATTGTGTGGGGATTACTCTAGCTGAATGGAATGGCTGGGGGTTTAGCCTCAGCTAAAGGCCAGAGTCAGAGCATGCCTTGGCCCGGAAGGACTTTAAATCCACTTTACATTTCATCAAGTCATCTTAACCAAGGTTCAGATGTATTCAAGATTCATCTAAACCTAACCTTGAAATATCACATCTTTCAAATGAGAGTTTGGTTAAAGGCTTGCTTTTGTCAATGTATCATCAGTTCCCAGTTGAAAGATCAAAGGTCTGGGTGCGAGCGGACTGTCATGTACAGTTGAAGTCGGAAGTTTACATACACTTAGGTTGGAATCATTAAAACTCGTTTTCAACCACTCCACACATTTCTTGTTAACAAACTATAGTTTTGGCAAGTCGGTTAGGACATCTACTTTGTGRATGACACAAGTCATTTTTCCAACAATTGTTAACAGACAGATTATTTCACTTATAATTCACTGTATCACAATTCCAGTGGGTCAGAAGTTTATATACACTAAGTTGACTGTGCCTTTAAACAGCTTGGAAAATTACAGAAAATTATGTCATGGCTTTAGAAGCTTCTGATAGGCTAATTGACATAATTTGAGTCAATTGGAAGTGTACCTGTGGATGTATTTCAAGGCCTACCTTCAAACTCAGTGCCTCTTTGCTTGACATCATGGGAAAATCAAAATAAATCAGCCAAGACCTCAGAAATAAAATTGTAGAACTCCACAAGTCTGGTTCATCCTTGGGAGCAATTTCCAAACGCCTGAAGGTACCACGTCCATCTGTACAAACAATAGTATGCAAGTATAAAATACCATGGGACCATGCAGCTGTCATACCGCTCAGGAAGGAGACTTGTACTGTCTCCTAGAGATGAACGTAATTTGGTGCGAAAAGTGCAAATCAATCCCAGAACAACAGCAAAGGACCTTGTGAAGATGCTGGAGGAAACAGGTACAAAAGTATCTATATCCACAGTAAAACGAGTCCTTTATCGACATAACCTGAAAGGCCGCTCAGCAAGGAAGAATCCACTGCTCCAAAACCGCCATAAAAAGCCAAACTACGGTTTGCAACTTACTAATGGGGACAAAGATCGTAATTTTTGGAGAAATGTCCTCTGGTRTGATGAAACAAAAACAGAACTGTTTGGCCATAATGACCATTGTTATGTTTGGAAGAAAAAGGGGGTGGCTTGCAAGCCGAAGAACACCATCCCAACCATGAAGCACGGGGGTGGCAGCATCATGAGGGAGGAAAATTAGGTGGATATATTGAAGCAACATCTCAAGACATCAGTCAGGAAGTTAAAGCTTAGTGGAAAATGGGTCTTCCAAATGGACAATGACCCCAAGCATACTTCCAAAGTTGTGGCAAAATGGCTTAAGGACAATAAAGTCAAGGTATTGGAGTGGCCATCACAAAGCCCTGACCTCAAGCCTTTAGAAAATTTGTAAGCAGAACTGAAAAAGCGTGTGCGAGCAAGGAGGCCTACAAACCTGACTCAGTTACATCAGCTTAGTCAGGAGGAATGGGCCAAAATTCACCCAACTTATTGTGGGAAGCTTGTAGAAGGCTACCCGAAACGTTTGACCCAAGTTAAACAATTTAAAGGCAATGCTACCAAATACTAATTGAGTGTATGTAAACTTCTGACCCGCTGGGAATGTGATGAAATAAATAAAAGTTAAAATAAATAATTCTCTCTATTATTATTCTGACATGTCACATTCTTAAAATGAAGTGGTGATCCTAACTGACCTAAGACAGGGAATTTTTACGAGGATTAAATGTCAGGAATTGTGAAAAACTGAGTTTAAATGTATTTGGCTAAGGTGTATGTACTTCCGACTTTAACTGTATCTGCTGCATGCGGCTAGGGAGGAACAACTACATGGACATCTGTGACTGCAATGGCGAAGTCCAGCAATCCATACGTCCGTAGAGTCCATAGAAGTCTGYCTGAGGTTAATGATGTGGTGCTGGCTTGGGCTCCTGTGCCCACCGGGTGCACCGGCTGGCCTAACAAACAAGATKATTTACCTCTCAACCACTCCACTGACCTTGGTGATAAAAACCCTGGCCCTTCATGAAGCCAGTTCAGACTGCATGGGAGACA
Organism: Salvelinus sp. IW2-2015; assembly: GCF_002910315.2. Classification (NCBI taxonomy): domain Eukaryota; kingdom Metazoa; phylum Chordata; class Actinopteri; order Salmoniformes; family Salmonidae; genus Salvelinus; species Salvelinus sp. IW2-2015. The sequence continues at coordinate 86,699,467 of NC_036842.1, forward strand.
ATGCTTTAAGGGAGAGTAAGGAAATGAGAGGGCATTGGGGGAGGAAGTAGGGGTCGAGGTGAGGGCACTGGTCAGGAGGGTGGCTTGTGGTCAGGGGGTAGGAGATTGAGTTTGGTCTCTCATGCATAAATGGGGGTGTGGGTGATTGAAAGACAAGTGTGTCCACATAGCATAGCAGGTATTCCACCAGAAAGCAGGATATTAATGTGTGGAGGAGGAACTGTGAGTGACTGATTAGGAAACAGTTCTGGMGCCTTGACTCATAGCTAAGCTCAACTGAACAAAGCTCCTCTGCTTCACATCTGACTCTAAACAAGTGTGGAGACTTAGGTAAATAGGTAAATACATCATAAGTCATAAAGTAGGTGTTTGAAAAATCCCTGCTTAGATATGTGGATGAAAAAAGGAAGAGATGATGTGAGGAGAAGATATCTCATTTGTAGCGATATGGCAAAAAGGGAAGTTGACATGCCACACGCAGCCTTGACGAGAAGAGGAGCGGTGCGCAGCAGGGATCGGTGTTAGGGTAATTCCAGTACGTGCTTTCCCTCTGGGAGAGAGACAGGTTGCAAGCGGAGACGTGGGAGACGTTTTGACAATTTCCTGCTCTTTCTTTATCTGGGTTATGAAGATAAGGTGTTCACACAACACCAACGTCACAAACCGACAAGCAGCACACACACACACACTAAGCAATGTTGTTTTTTCCAAACAAGTCGCAGGGAACAGAGGATGGAGACCCCTCGCTAATGATTAACATATTGCAAAAAATGAACAGACATTTACCACAGAAAACAGCCTGATTATTTCCAGGAAATACCTGCAGATGGTAACTGAGCAAGCACACCAGCCATGGAGAATTCCTTAAATAAACAGCTTCCTGAACATATCTGTTTTCAACTATTTAGAATTAAAGTCCAGTTTGATAATGTCAGCATCGCTTGACCAAAAGGACAATCTTATGTAATCACTTTTTTTTCTTAATATTGACCCACTGCTCCTCTCTATATATTGCAGAGTTAGTCAATACTAAGTCATAGGCTACTAAGTMAATATTATGTCTCCAAAATACAGGTACAGTCAGGTAAGCTTTTCAAATTAGCCTACTATGAATTTGAGACAATAGGTACGTATGAAACACAGTTGGTGAACAGTTCCACTTCATTATGGACCAGTTGACTAATTGTATTTCATACATACATATTGTCTCAATGACCTTGTCTCAAAGTGTTTCTACTCTGTTTCTATTCTATTCTCCTCCAGAGACAGGTTTTGAAGGCAGTCAATCAGTCAGCAGCTGGATGCCAGGTGGCTAGCGTGCCAGTCAGCCAGTCTCTGGTGGTATCTAGCTCCTGGGGCTCAGCCTCTCCTCACACATGGAGCCTGTCTGGGCACGGCCAACCCATGACACACTGTACTGGGCTGGGCTCATACTGGGAACGACTCACTGAACTGAGAGGGTGGAGGGGCCTGAGAGAGCATGCAGCTGGAGTGGGGTGGTCTTTCACCCTGCTCTTACCACACAGCCATATGGGCTAGGCTAGTGTATGTGCGTGTGTTTATTTTATTATTTGTCATTTTTTTATTTAACCTTTATTTAACTAGGCAAGTCAGTTAAGAACAAATTCGTATTTACAATGACGGTCTACACCGACCAAACCCAGACGACTCTGGGCCAATTGTGCGCCGCCCTATGGGACTCCCAATCATGGCCGGTTGTGATACAGCCTGGATTCAAACCAGGGTGTCTGTAAGTGATTGCCTGTCAGCCTGAGATGCAGCGCCTTAGACCAACTGCACCACTCGGGAGTGGGGGGGTGGGTGGGGGGGGGGGGGGGGGTGAAACAGATGCGGCTTTGGAAAAAAACCAAAAATCTCAAGCTGAACCTCATACAGAGATTACTATCGCTCATAGACGCAGAGCACACACAAGAGCACAAAACTGTAAATACACACCTACCTACTACTACCTATACTACTCAAACCCCAGACAATACAACATCTACCACTACGACCGTATCAAACCCAGATCAAACACATACTACCCTACTTATCAAACCCCAGATCAATACACATCTACCCTACCTTATTAAACCCACAGATCAATACACATCTACCCCTACTTATCAAACCAGATCATACCACTACCTACTTATCAACCCAGATCATACACATCTACCCTACCTTATCAAACCCCAGATCAAACAACTCTTACCCCAACTTATCAAAACCCAGATACATACCACATCTACCCTACCTTATCACACCCCAGATCATACAACAATTAACCCTACCTTATCAACCCCAGACATACACATCTACCTAACCTTATCAAACCCCAGATCAAATACAACACATCTACACCTTATCAAACCCAGATAATAGCACATCTAACCCCTAACCTTATCAACCAGATACATTACCACATCTACCTCAACTTCTCAAACCCCAAATACAATACACTACTACCCTACCTTATCAAACCCAGATCTCATACACCATCTACCTACCTTATCAACCCAATCATACACACTACCTACTGTATCAAAACCCCAGTTATTGCAATGAAAATCTCAGCATCAACTGACCTGTAATACTAAATAAAAAATAAAAAAACTCGCAGATCCATACAACATACTAGCCTACCTTATCAAACCCCCGATCAATACACATCTACCCAACCTTTTATCAAACCCTCAGATCAATACACAATCTACCCAATCCTTATCAAAACCCCGTATGTGAGATTATAAAGGGGATGGAACAGACCAGGCAGGGCCAAGGAAACGTTTCTGTAATTTTATGATTTTGTAATTCTTTCAGTGAAGTGAATTTTGAGCCTCTCCTCTCTCTCCTCTCCCTACCTTGGGGAGAAATGACCCTGAACCATCTTCATGGGGAATGTTCCCAATGGCACCATGCCTGTTCCCTATTGTCCGCTGAGCAAAGTAGTGCACTATATAGAGAAAACGGGTGCATCTGGATGCAAGTCCTGCTTGGGTTCTGCACAGCAGCCAGTTCAGGCAGTTCAGGGGCAGGGCATGAACAGGCCCAGGCAGGGCATGAACAGGCCCAGGCATGTGGGAAGCAGTGCGTGGCATCTCAAAGGCAGCAGTAGCACTCACTCAACTGTTAAATGGATACTTTTTATACTTATGTAATGCGTTGGATGTTGGGTATATACAGACATATATCCTTGTTAAATTCATAATCAGAAATTATTACGCTTTCTTTTTTACAAAGTAACATAAAATCAATGCCTCTCTATGTCACTAGTTTTTGTTTACTTTCTTAAAGCCACAATTTAAAACATGTTCATTTAAACTGTACTGCTAATTAAAATGACTGTCGATCAAAACCCTCTTCCATGTGAATTATATTACACACATACTATCAATCAGGCTTCAGATTCAATTTAAAAGCAATCAGCGACGGGAAGGTTTTAACAAATCAATGGTAATCTAATTAGCAATAAGGCCCGAGGGGGTGTGGTATATGGCCATTATACCACAGCTATGGGCTGTTCTATAGATGTTATATAACTGTTCTTATGCACGGTGCAACGCCGAGTGCCTGGATACAGGCCTTAGCCGTGGTATATTGGCCATATACCACAAACCCTCMAGGTGCCTTATTGCTATTATGAACTGGTTACCAACATAATTAGAGCAGTAAAAATAAATTATTTCTGATATACCATGCCTCTCAGCCAATCAGCATTCAGGGTTRGCGTGCATTGCGCTTGCCCGCCGTAGGCAGGTCGCTAGGGTGGGATGGGACAAGGACATCCCTGCCAGCCAAACCCTCCCCTAACCCGGACGACGCTGGGCCAATTGTGTGCCGCCCCATGGGTCTCKCGGTCGTGGCCGGCTGCGACAGAGTCTGGACTGGAACCAGGATCTCTAGTGGCACAGATAGCACTGCGATGCAGGGCCTTAGARCAATGCGCCACTCGGGAAGCCCGTTTGTATATTTTAAGACCCAAGTGTCCCCCCTMCCTAATATTGTATTTATACTACAGRTATACTAATATTACGATATATATATTTAAGAAATGATAGTTGCAATGTAACCTACATCCGTTATTAAACTTGAGTGATGATGCCTCCCTGTCTTTGTCTATTGGTGCCATTCCAAGTCCTTACCATCTCTCACTCGCTTCCATTACCATTACTCAGCAAAATGTGTAGTAAAAAAATCAAAAATAAACATTAGTGCGTTTATATGCACACTAATAATTTGATATTAAACTGATTATGGCAGTAGGCTGAGTATGGCATTAGTCATTTAAACGCCTTACTCTGCTGATCTTAAATCGGCGTAAGTTAAAAAATCGAAGTCAGCATACGCCGATTAAGACACCTGGTTTTTCTGAGCAACCTTTTAGAGTTACTAGGACATGTAAACACCTATCAGAGTTCCAGCTGTGTATTTGATCTACGCGTGCTATAAGCACCAAACCCCGAGTGAGCCTCCCTCTTTAAGCAAGATGAAGTGAGGTCTGGAACAAGCTGAATGTATGCACCTTAAATTAGTTTCACATACAACTCTATTATGTCCGATACACAGAATCAAATACCCTTCCCAAAAATAGCATGTCCTGTGGTACAACATTTATTGTGATTGACGATTTTCTGCATTTATCAGACTGCCATCAGATAGCCTGATTTCAGATGTGTCCATGTAAACAGGATTGTTTGGGAAATTGTGTCTTGCAAAGCACGTAAACATTTTAATCAAACTATTATATTAATCTGACTATCCACAATAATCATATTATTGAGTGCATATAACCTTACTCCTTGTCAAGCCGAAGTCTGATGTATAATCCCATCAARAGTTTTAAGAAGCACTTTGAAACTCCTTGAAGTTTGTGTGTATAAGTCTATTGAGCGGACACGTTATTATTCTTTCATTAGTATTTTAGATGGTTTGTGTTTCTGGTAAGTAACAAACAGCCAGACCATAATGAGCCTGCAGCGAGAGAGGCAATGAGCAGCTACTGAAAACAGACTTACTCTAGCCTCTAACGCATGGACAAGATGACAGAGCCACTAATCATTACATCATTTATCATATCTGACTCCCTACACCAGTTTGAGTCCCAAGGGTTGAGTCCCAGGGTTGAGTCCCAGGGTTGAGTCCCAGGGTTGAGTCCCAGGGTTGAGTCCCACTCTTTTCCCTTCATAGTGCACTACTTTTGACCAGAGCCCTATGGGTCCGTAGCCAGGAGTTAAGAGGCTCYGTGGAGTTGACAACCACCACTTAAATCATCAAACATACTCTTGCATCCGCTCGCTTCTCCAACCCTCCTTTACATTCCTATTCCAGGTCTTCTTCAGAACTACAGCAGTTTAGTTAAACAGATTATAAAGCTTAAGCATGCCTCTTTCGTGCGTTTACTTTTGACTGTTTTATGGCCTGGCTTATCTGGTTCTCTTACTATGGAATAAAAGAGAGGATCTACTTGCCATATGCCACTGAATATGACCCATAAATCCATTAGAAAACTACTAGGATAAGATCCTTCTTCTCCTTCAGGCTTTAAAACAAAAACAGGGCAAGAGACCGTTGGTCAGTTATTGTGCGTTCATACTCATTGCTGCCAAGTTAACCCCTCCTTAAGTCTAAAAAACACCTGTTGGTCTGGTGGTTAAACATTTAAATGACTTGTTGTTTTGACTTGAGAGCACAAAGGAATATGTTTTAATGGCTGTTAAAGTCATCTACAGAAAGAGAATCCCTGATAGCATTTACCTGTTAAAAGCTCTTTTGGCTGCAGAAAATCCACACATTACATTTAAAATCGACTACATGAATAAGACTGTACGACGATGTCTAAAACAGAAACCAAAATATCTGAAAAAACAAATCTGAAAAACCTGCTTAATTCTGACTGTGGAATTATTAAAAGGTATAATTCAGTTATTACACCAGTATAACTAAGTGTAGAGGCTCTTGCACCACAAGGCACCTGATTAGTCAGTGAAAAATTATGTCTGATAAAAATGTGCCTAGCTAGCATGCCATCATCTTTTTGTGTGTAAATAATATTTTGAGAGAGAGATGGAGAGTAAGGGGGAGAGAGAGAGAGTGAGAGGACGCGGAGAAGTCTAAGTAGATGACGAGATGACGAGAGACGAGAGTTAAGAGAAGAGAGAAAGATGATGGAGCAGTAAGGGAGAAGATGGAGATGTACGGTGGGAGACGAGAAGGAGCAGAGAGAGAGATGGAGATACAATAAGGAGAGAGAGAGAGCGAGAGAGAAAGAATGAGGAGAGAGAGAGAAGAAGAGAGACTGAGAGAACGTAGAGAGGGAGAGAGAACGAGAGAGATAGAGAGAGAGACGAAGGAGGAGATAGAGAGAAAGAGGGAAGCCAGAGTAAGCGAGAGAGAGAGAGAGAGAGAGAGAGAGAGAGAGAGGAGAGAGAGAAGAGAGAGGAAAAGAGAGAGAGAGAGAGAGAGAGAGAGAGAGAGAGCTTTCACTGGCATGGTATAGTATCATCTTCCTCCCAGCAGCTGCTGAGTTCCTGTTATTTTACCACAGATTCATCACGGATCGCTGAGAGTCAGAAATGCATTCCATGATTCAATTTCCCCCCTCTGCATTCTTAACTAAAGCCCCCCCCCTCCCCTCCCCTCTCTCTGTATCTCTACTGTAGCTACATAATCATTAAAAACTATTAACATCCTCATTCTCAGGGAGAGAGTGGACCTGAGCTATGTATGTTGTAGTGACGTTGTCGGCTCTACTGTATGTCTATGTGGTAAAGTCAGATCTGGGTTCCAATACTATTTGAAATCTTTAAGATACATTAAGCGTTTGTTTTAACAATGAACCCAGGTCTCGTAATAATGAAGTCAGGGCATGGGAGGGTGCTCTGCTCAGTGCTGCTACAGATTTTGACAGAACTATTGACAGGACCTCTAGAAGGGCCGTCAGCAGTTCAATTCATGTCCCTATTGATCAGATTATTTAACTGATTGATCCCATCAATGCTGATGGATGGATAGAGAAGAGAAGACAGAGAAGAGGAGAAGAGAGGCATGAAGCCAAGTGAAGACCTCCGGAGCAGAGATAGACATACAGCAACAGGAAGGGTCTGGTAGAAGGAGACAGTTGACTCCGTCCCGTAATGATTTATCATCGATACAGTCTTGAATTTATTGAATTACCGTGCCTCACTAACTCTCCTTAATCCATGCTTAATTCAAGTCAACTACATACAGTAGTTGCTGCAGGAGCTAATTCTCTAACTCTTAAATCCTGAAAATAACCTAATGACCATAATACCCTTCAACAGTACTCTAACTACATCTACATTACAGTGGAAAACATGTTTARGAAATATGATGAAGCATATTTGTACTGATTCTATAACACATAACTTTCATAGTGCATTATTATTCAGTTCTTACCCCGTTGTAGCAGCGTTTCTCCTCGGAGCCGGTGAAGTGGTATGGCTGCTTGGTGTGGCACTTCTGGATGAAATCCTTGAAGAAGTTGTTGACGTCTGCCAGTGAGATGACGCAGACGGCCGAGCTGGCTGTGGGTTCCGGGGAGTCTGGCTTGGATCGGGCGAAGGCAGCAAACAGCACGTCKTCCCCTTCCTTCAGCCCCATCTCCTGCCTCAGCTCGCTGCCCGCCTCGGCCACATGGGCCGCCTGGAGGACATTAAACACCTCGATGCTGGCCAAGCGCCGCCGCCGCCGCCTCTCCGTCAGGATGCATTCAAAGGGCATCTCCACATAACGCCGCAGCTCCGGGTCGGTGCCYCACATGCGGACGATGCGGGTGTGGTAGACCTGCGAGCTGCGGCCCTCACGCTGCACGGTGAGGAAGTAGGCGTGGCTGCCGCTCTGGAAGGAGTAGACGTAACGCAGGTGGTGGTCGCCGCGGAGGCCCGGGGCCAGGTCCATGTAGGACTGGTCGGAGAAGAAACGGAAGCCATCTTGGGTTTCTTTCATCTGACGCACTGAGATGGTGTGGTGCTGTGGCTGCTGGGCCTGGGGGTCGGAGGTCATGCGGGACGGACTTCCAGTTCCAGCGCTTCCAGTGATCTCCGAGTTCCCTACGAAGAACCGTACCACACCTCCGCTCACCATGTTGAGCACACGGGAACCCAGGGGGCTGGTAACACAGTCGGGACAGCCCTGCCGTCCTCCATCATCTGTCTTGGGTGAATACATACAGTTCACCTCCTTGGAAACATTCCCTCTCTCCACCAGCAAGTGGCGACGGCAGACACCGGCGTCCGCGGAGCTGCAGCTGAACAGCTCATCGTCATAGTAACGCTCCACCAGCAGGGCCATGTTATTGTTGTCCAACACAGCGTTGGGCTTGCCAGCAGCTCCATCCTGGCTACTTGGGCCACATTGCCTTTCGACACCAGCCTCTGACACGGGCCCGGTCCGGTACTCCGACAGCTTGGTCAGGTTCTCTGACAGCGCATAGATCCTGTTCACAGCACCAACGTAAACCGTCCCCTCGAAGGTGACCATGTTCTGTATGGCGGAGTCGGCCTCGAAGCTGGGCAGYTTGTAGGTCACAGAGAGGTTGAGCTTGGAGTTCTCGGCCGGTTCATCACATTGACCTCTCACCTTCGAGGAGCACAGAGCCCAGAGGATGATCACGATGTCCAACAAGCAGATATTCTTCATCCTGTTCCAAACATAAGCCACAGAAAGAGAGAAGTTACATTACACTGTATGTTTTAGTCAATTAGCAGACAGGCTTATCCAGAGACACTTATTATCTCATTCAACTAAGGTTAGGAAAGTWAAAAAATGAGGGGTGACTTATTCGGGACATTCATAACAATAACACAAAAAAAACACCATCAATCATAATAATATTGGCGTCTAGATTTCCCTCACGTGTTCAGACAGAGAGGTGTAGAGAAAAAGGATCATTCTCTTGATAAAAATAGGGATTAGAAAAACAAGAGGGATCACTATTGCTTTGTCAGGCTCATAAATGGAAGTGTGTGTGTCAGGGTCTAAAGCCGTGGTCTACTCACTCCACCACAGCACCACGTCAGTGAAATCACTGTTACTAAATGCTGATATGACATGGGAGCATTATGGAGCCCCACTTCAATATCAAACACATCAGCACTTCTACTATGACTCGCTATTATTGTGAACAAGCCAGTCAGTGAAACTCATGTTGACCGACAGACAATAAAGTTTTATTGAAGTAGTGTTCTGCAGTGCTGACCGAGCAACACTCAGCACCACTTCGGTGGTTCCAAATTCCAGATCTCTGGTTCCATTCCGACCACAGTGCAACCCAATGGGGTGAATCACCGAGGATACAGCAACCCTCTCTGGTCTGTAGGGCGATGCAACCAACCAACCACACAGCTAAGTTTAGAAAACTTCCCCAAAGGAGTGGTAGCTAGAACCCCAATTAAAACAAGTCAGGTGGACTATGAGTGGGGCGCTGTACAAAATGATAAATAGTTGGAGTGCAGGCCACTTAAATGGCAATCCACTGGGGAATGCTTTTAAGGTCTGTCAGAGAGAGAAAGATGAGAGAGAGAGAGAGAAGGATGAAAGAGAGAGAATTGTCAACTCTTAGTAATCAGAGAGACAAAGGAGAGAGAGAGAGAAGAGAGAGAGAGAGAAGAGATGAGAGAGACAAAAGATGATAGATAGCATAGATAGAAGATAGATAGTAGATAGATAGATAGATAGATAGATAGATAGATAGAGAGGAGGAGAAAGAGAGAGATTTCAGACCCTAGTTAATCAGAATATTTGCATGTAGAGATTTGCCTGCTTGGTCCATATCATCACATTTTGTACAAGTGGTGGGAAGACAACAAAAACAGCAGGAGAGGTCAGCAAGGAGAGAAGGCTCAACCCCCTTAGCATCATTACCTAATATCCCGAGTGGAGTATATTTCTTGATTTAACAATACATTGTTGTTGTTTCTCTATTATAGGCCAGTTTTGTACTTGATATTTCCAGACAATTCATAAATCTCACTATCATATTTAAATGGATGATTCCACAGCAGCCAATACATATGTTGCCATTATAGGCTATGACAATTATGTTTATATCAATATAATGTTACATAGCCTTTCTTGATTACTGCAAACAAATGATTGATTAACCCTCTGGAACCTAAGGGTTTTCTCTATGAGATCTTCCCTAAAACATTAAATCGTTAAAAGACTGTAATAACATTATTGACCATCAGTCCAGAGTTCTGATTCTCTATTTTAGGACACTGTCATCACAGACAAAGATATACAATTCTAGTGATGGAGAGGAAATGGTGGCCCCTCATGCAAAACTATTTTCAAGGATGGATGGGAGTCAAAGTGGCATGTGCACATACTAGAGGAATGACTAGTTTGTTTTTTACTTACAATTATGAGTAAGCGTGAAGAACCAAAACACATTTCATTGACTCCATATTATTGTACCATTATTGGTCCCCGTGTGGCTCAGTTGGTAGAGCATGGCGAATCCCACGGGTGACCAGTACAAAAAGTATGAAAATGTATGTCGCTCTAGATAAGAGCCTTTCTTTTGTATGTACCGCGCACCTGCTCCCGTGTCCCGTCCAGATACAATTCATTTCCTATAGGAGGTGTTATTGCAAGGAACAAGTAAATACAGATTTGAGAAACATAATCTTAGAGGATATATCGTGATTTAAAGAGAGTGAAGTGATTAATGATATAAACTGTTGAGAGAAATCCGCGGAACATTCTGTGAGGCTATTCTGGAGATTTTGGTTAGTGTATGCTTATCATTGCAAAACGTAGGCTATTAGGACAATAATATAATTTAATCAATAATTGAAAGTATTCAGTATTGGCTAGCTTTCTGATACGCATCTGAGCAAAAACGTATTGACGAGCGTTTCGCGGATGCCTAATTTGAATAGGCCTATGTAGGCTAATTCAAAGTAAAGCAAACATAAATAAGCATTATTAAACCAAGTAAACATTTTAAATTAGTCAAAAATAGAACGTACCTGTCAGTTAGGCAACTGTCTCAGTTATGTTTGGGTTTCTTCTTTCAAATCATAGTAGGCTACACAACTCAGGATTCCTGAGACTGTGCGCATTGACTTTTTGACGGCCGAATAACAAATTGATATGCAAAAGATGCGTTTGACTTTGAATACTCTGCCCTTTTCTCTTTATTTTCACAAAGAATACAAACGTTTACTCAGACACAAGAAGACCGTTTCTCATTCCGTATTACAAGATGCGGACCTGTGCGACTCAGGAGTGTGATGTGTAAGTCACGCACACTGGCATTCAAACCCCCTCCGTTTTTTGTCTGCTCTCGTAGCGCTCCTCCTCTATAGACTACTCTGCTGCGAGAGGTGGTAAGGCGCGGGAGTTCACACAGGTGAATTTCAAAGGGTTTCATCGATGGCACCAGTACATTTTATTGTTTAGTCTTTAGCTTGGTCCCCACAGTGTATGTTAATAATTACGTTATGTCATAACAAGTCAATAAAATAGCCTATACACTGTGTGTACAAAAAATGAAGAACAGCTTCSTAATATTGAGTTGCATTCTTGATACACATGAAACTGTTGAGCGTGAAAAACCCAGCAGTGTAGCAGTTCTTGACAGAAACTGGGGTGCCTGCCACCTACTACCAGTSTATGTCATGGAAAGAGTAGGTGTCCTTAATGTTTTGTACACTCAGTGTAAATCGCTGTTGAAGCAACTGTTGAAGACTAGAAAAACTATTTAACGTTTCACCTGCATTTCCACTCCCTAAGAAAGACCACTGACTCAGTCTGGTTGTCAAGTTAAAACTGCTCGCTCAGCCGTAAATAAAGAGATAAATTTTGAACACTAACCCAACTGAGTGTGTCACCTATGAATCACAGTGGGCAGCACAATAATCCCTTTGTCCTACTTCCTGAAACCGGGCTATTGGAATGAAAGGGAGTTGGAAATCAAGATAACAGTGTGTAGAGCTTAAAATCAAATGAAAAGGCATACTGGTGTTAGCTGTAATAAGAGGTAGGATCCTATTCACTTTCCACAGTGACTGTGAGGTTATTTTGACTTCAAAGGGAGATGTTGAAGTGGAACAAGTGACAACAGAAATAGAGAATAACAGTAGTGCCCTTCAGATGACTTCATTCCAGTGACTGGTAAACTGGTGAATGTAACATGTGAATCAGGTGCCATGTGTTTGGGTGATGTGCACACTTACCACAGTTAACCTGCTATGGTTTTCAACCCACATGGCAGCAGRGGTTGTATTAATCTGCCACAAGACACATAATCTGGTTGTAGTCTATTATTTTAGAGTGTTCTGTACCTACATCATCATGCTGATGTCTCTGGGAATCGAAGCTCTACTCTTCTTCATTCAACAACAGTTACGTAGTGTATCCTACTACTCCTCCTCTGTTTGCTTTATAGTGCATGTCTCATGTCTGTTTGCTGTGTTCTATAGTACCACAAGGTATGTACAGTATGTCTGATGCAGTAACCAAGGGGTGTGTCTGCTCTGACAGAAGTGTGTGTGTGTGTGTGTGTGTGTGTGTGTGTGTGTGTGTGTGTGTGTGTGTGTGTGTGTGTGTGTGTGTGTGTGTGCGTGTGTGTGTCTGAAGGGTGGAGGTGGAGGTGGATGTGTTGATGGTGGATTCCACTTCCCCTGAACAGCAGCTGAGGAGGAAAAGGTCAGTTGGATGGTGGTCGGGGTGGTCAACCTCACATCTTCACACTGCAATTACTGTGTGGTTGGTATGTGGAACCTGTCAACCCCACCGTATGACACACGGTACAAGAATGACACACACTACCACTACTACACCGTAAAAAAAATATGTTGATTCAAAACACATTTGTAAGGCAACCAGCTGCAATGGGATTGTGAGTTTTCTCAACAACATTTTCACACACACATTTTTTGTTGTGTGTCTCCTCATCGAAATTTTATTTGAGAAAATCAATCCTATTGCAGCAAGTTGCCTAACAATTGTGCTTTTACGGTGTATACCACAGGTCTGATTAACAAAGATATTTGTGACAACATGTTGTTTCTGTGTACAAGAACTCATAGGCCAGTACGTATCGCCAGGAGCAGATTTCCACAGATTTTATGGGTAGCCTATGGCATGAACATTCTATGGTCAATTAATATAATCTCTTCCTAATGTAGCCCGGACTAATGTAGCAATGGCTATTCCATTACAGCAATAAGGCACAAGGGGCGTGGTATATGGCCAATATACCACGGCTAAGGGCTGTTCCATAGATGTTATATAACTGTTGTCGCCATCTACTGGTAGAGAGTATGAACTACGAGGTACTGTCCCCTCCTGTATAATGACCCTGAGCTCTAGGGCAGGGGTACTCACTCAACTCTTACCCTACGAGGTCCGGAGCCTGATGGTCTTCTGTTCTACCTGATAGTTAATTGCAGACACCTGGTATCCCAGGTCTAAATCAGTCCCTGATTAGAGGGGAACAATTACAATTGCATGGGAAGTATAAGGAGAGAGAGACACTTAATTGACTTAACTCAATCCTCTTGGTCCCCTTGGGTGCACAGGGTGTCCTCCATGGCTCTCCWCCTCACTGTTTCCTTTTGCAAGAGGTTTAGCCTGCTGCTAAGAGATCCCCACTGTCAAGATGGAGAGAGTGGAACAGAGCAGTAATAATCTTAATATCCTCAATCTTCATTTAGCGGTCACAACATCATCCATCAGCAGTGACTAAATCCAGTCAGGATATTTATCACCTGGTGGGTCACTAGAAACCTGGGTTAACTGCTGACCAGGGAGATCCGTGATCCATCCTGCTACTGTAAACCCTGATTGATGCTTGAGCCATTAATGGCCCAGCCGTGGCCTGGCTGGTTCATTCAGCAGATGGGGTGTGTGTGTATATTTGTGTGTGTGTGTGTGTGTGTGTGTGTGTGTTGTGTGTGTGGTGTGTGTGGTGTGTGTGTGTGTGTGTGTGTGTGTGTGTGTGTGTGTGTGTGTGTGTGTGTGTGTGTGTGTGTGTGGTGTGTGTGGTGTGTGTGTGTGTGTGTGTGAGAGAGAGTGTGTGCATGTGCACGTGGAGTGTGTGTGTGAGTCTAAGAATAATCCCTTGAGTTGCTCACTAAAACAGACAAACAGTAATTTAGTGGTCCCCTCTCAGTCAATAACTCAATCACATATCCTCAATGACTTGGATGAAGATGGAGGGCAGGAGTGATCTAGAGTCATGTCCAATAGCAAATCATAAGTCATAAAACCACAATGTTTGTCTGTTTAAAAACAAGAGAGACCTTAGCCTATCACAAAATGGAGGTCAGAGGAAGAGTACATTGTTTCAAGATGAGTGAAGGTCAGGTGAATGTACTCGTTTCCGAGACAGTCTGTTTGTAGCGTCACAAGCGTGGTCAGAGTAAAAGAGGAAATCAAAAGATCCCAATCTGGGAGTTGTTAGGAGAGATAACTGCAGCTGTYAAAAAAATTATAATAACTGTCACTCAATACACAATATTTGTATAAAACATTCTCCTGATGTTGCAAGAACGTTCCCAGAACACATTTTGTCTGTTCTTTAAAGGTTCCCAGAATGAAGGTTCCCTATGAGGGGTGCGTCACTTGAGTGGGTTGAGTCACTGACGCGATCTTCCTGTCCGGGTTGGCGCCCCCCCTTGGGTTGTGCCGTGGCGGAGATCTATGTGGGATACACTCAGCCTTGTCTCAGGATGGTAAGTTGGTGGTTGAAGATATCCCTCTAGTGGTGTGGGGGCTGTGGTTTGACAAAGTGGGTGGGGTTATATCCTGCCTGTTTGGCCCTGTCCGGGGGTATCATCGGATGGGGCCACAGTGTCTCTCGACCCCTCCTGTCTCAGCCTCCAGTATTTATGCTGCGGTAGTTTATGTGTCGGGGGGCTAGGGTCTGTCTGTTATATCTGGAGTATTTCTCCTGRCTTATCCAGTGTCCTGTGTGAATTTAAGTATGCTCTCTCTAATTCGCTCTCTCTTTCTCTCTTTTTCTCTCTTTCTTTCTTTCTTTCTTTCTTTCTTTCTTTCTTTCTTTCTTTCTTTCTTTCTTTCTCTCCTGGAGATCTGAGCCCTAGACATGCCTCGGACTACTGGCCTATAACTCCTTGCGTCCCATCCACCCGGCCTTACTGCTGCATCCATTTCAATGTTCTGCTCGGCTATGAAGAACCCTACCTTTCACCGGGACAGTTCTACACCTGCCCAGACCTGCGTGTTTCCAACTCTCTAGAGACAGCAGACGTAGAATACTCTGAAGTGACCGCTATGAAAGCCAACGACAGTTACTCTGAGGTGTGAACTCTTTGCACCCTCAACACTTAGTTGATTATTATTATTTGCCCTGCATTGGTCATCGGTATGACATTTAACATTGCATGTTCTGTTATAATCTACCCCGAGCACAGCCAGAGAGGATTGCCACCCATCATAGCCTGGTTCCTCTCTAGGCTTCTGCCTAGTTCTGGCCTTTCTAGGGAGTTTTTCCTAGCCATGGTGCTTCTACACCTGCATTGCTGGATGTTTGGGGTTTTAGGCTGGGTTTCTGTACAGCACTTTGTGACATCAGCTGATGTAAGAAGGGCTTTATAAATACATTTGATTGATTGATTGATTGATTGATTAAGTTGTGGGAACAGTCTGGTGAGAACATTGCGGGGACATCCCAAAAGACATGTTCCCAAAACACAAAAACTGTCCAGTTCTGCGGATTATTCTACAATGTTTATTTTAGGGTGCAAAAAACGTTCACACATTTTGTCTGTTCTTTAAAGGTTCGCATAATGTTTCTTTWGGTTGTGGGAACATTGTGGTAATGGGACAAGAGATACATTTCCAAAACAATACAACTGTCCAGTTGTGCTGACATTCAGAGAATGTTTCTGTCAGGGTGAAAAAACCATTGACGTTGCAACATTTTTGACAGAACAGCCTTTCTGAGTTCTTTAAAGTTTCCAGAATAGGGCTGTTACGGTAACCATATTACCGCCACACCAGCGGTCATGGGTCATGAATGCAATCAAACCTCACATGACCGTTTTATCACGGTATTTCGATTTCTCCAAATTCTGATGCTGCTGATGGTCATTAGTAGCCTACCAAACTTGCTAACTGCCTGGTACTCAGCACTCTATTCTCCCTCTAATCACTCTGACGTCAATGCAAATGTAATCGAAAATCTATTCAAACACTCCATGAGAGCCTATGAGCTCATGTTGCGCAATATTTCTATAGGCTATGCAAATGCATGAGAAAACAGAGTGATGGCCTCTATTAAAAAGAGGATGATCGCATCAGGCTAGGCTATAGGCTAGGCTTACTATATTTATTTCTCAACTTTCCTAATATTAATTACATTGCTTCTCTTTACAACAGGAGTATTGCCTACCTGGCTGGCATGAAAACCACGGGAAAAGCGTCCTCCATTCGCTATTTAAGTGCATAGATGACATGTATTTTTCCCCCTGCCCCTGTTGCTTCGAGACAGGTGCATGATAATGGTCCATTCTAAATCAAAACAAATTTCACACAGATATTTAGTGCATTTGGAAAGTATTCAGACCCATTGACTTTTTRCACATTTTGTTACATTACAGGCTTATTCTAAAATTGATGAAATTGTTTTTTTTCTTTCATCAATCTACACACAATGTATTGCAAATAATTTACATAAGTATTCAAACCCTTTARTCAGCACTTTGTTGAAGCACCTTCGCCAGTGATTACAGCCTCTAGTCTTCTTGGGTATGACGCTACAAGCTTAGCGTAGTTTCTCCCATTCTTCTCTGCAGATCCTCTCAAGCTCTGTCAGGTTGGATGGGAAGCGTCACTGCACAGCTATTTTCAGGTCTCTCCAGAGATGTTCGATCGAGTTCAAGTCCAGGCTCTGGCTGGGCCACTCAAGGACTTTCAGATACTTGTCCCGAAGCCACTCCTGTGTTGTCTTGGCTGTGTGCTTAGGGTCATTGTTCTGTTGGAAGGTGAACATTCGCCCCAGTCTGAGGTCCCGAGCGCTCTGGAGCAGGTTTTCATCAACGATCTCTCTGTACTTTACTCCATTCATCTTTCCCTCTATCCTGACTAGTCTCCCAGTCCCTTCCACTGAAAAACATCCCCCCAGAATGATGCTGTCACCAGCATGCTTCATCGTAGGGGTGGTGCCAGGTTTCCTCCAGACGTGACACTTGGCATTCAGGCTTCAATCTTGGTTTCATCAGACCAGAGAATCTTGTTTCTCATGGTCTGAGAGTCTTTAGGTGCCTTTTGGCAAACTCCAAGAATACTTCCCGAATGCACTGTATAAAGAGGATGGGTGAAGTGATGGTGAATAACCCAGCTACCAGTATTTCCCTGGATTAGTTATGTCTAAGAAGGCGAAAAAGGAAGCATGTAATTACTGATTGGGCATACTGGCATGGCTATATACTGAAAAAAAGAAGATGTAAGAGATCTTCCCCGGTGGCGCAGAGGATAAAAGACCAGTAGGTCACAATAACTATGGCTGTGTTTGGATGATTAAATCCTGTTCAAGTGTCCTATGAATGATTTTTAAATGCTATTTCATATGGAAAGCAACATGATGGGGTTGTATTCCAATCTGGTTTCTTATGCTTTAAAGAACTACAAATTTGCATGCTGAGAATGTTGTGGTAATATTAGGTAAAATTTAAATGTAATTTAAAAAAAAAATTCTTTAAATGTTCTGAGGACCTCCAAGACAACATAAAATATATATTGTGTGAACATCAATGGAATATTATGTTGAACCTAAAACAAATGAATGTTTATGAACGTCATAAAAACTGACTTATTTGGAAATTGTGTTACATTGTGCAACATTGTGGGAATTTCAACCTATGTGTATATCACAATAATATTCTTGCAAAATACCAGACTCCCATAACCATAACTTAATTCAATCTTCTGGGAACCTTTAAAGAACTTAGACCAAGTGTTCTGTCAACATACTTARAACATTATAGGAATGTCCTGTGCAACCTAACTTCAACATTGTATGAATGTCATCACAACTGAGCACWTTTTGTGTTTTGGGATCTTATCTCTGGTAATGTACTCACACTGTTCCCACAAACATATTAAATGTTACTGGAACATTTAAAGAACTCAGAAATCTCTGTAAACATTCTAGCAACATGAAAGGAATGTTTTGTGCACCCTGATACTAACATTATCTGAATGTCGGCACAACTAGAAAGTGATTGGGAGCCTATCTCTTGTCATTTCCCCACAGTGTTCCCACAACCTAAATAAATATTCTGGGAACCTTTAAAGAACAGACTACATGTGTTCTGGTAACGTTCTTGTAACATCAGGTGTATGTATTTTTTGCACCCTAAAATAAACATTGCAGAATCACCCGAACAACTGGACAGTGGTTTTGTTATGTGGCATACAATATATTTAGTCATGTCCCCACAATGTCCCCAATGTCCCCACCTGACTGTTTCCACGGCCTAATAAAACATTCTGGGAACCTTTAAAGAACAGACCAAATGTGTTCTAGGAATGTTCTTGTAACATCAAGTAAATATTTTTTGCACCCTAAAAGAAACATTGTAGAATCATCCYAACAACAGGGCCCGGTTTCCCAAAAGCATCTTATGGCTTTGATCCTATGATTCTAAGATGAACCTAACCTTAAGATGTTCTTGGGAAACCAGGCTGTGAACAGTTTTTGTGTTTTGGGAACATATCTTTTGTGATGTCCCCACAATGTTCTCACCAGACTTTTCCCACAACCTAATGAAACATTCTGGGAACAGATTAAATGTGTTCTAGGAATGTTCTTGCAGTATCAGGCGATTGCTTTATACAAGCATTCTATAATCATCAGCACGACTGGACATTTTTTTGTGTTATGAGAACATTTGTCGCGACCTAACGAATGTCCTGGGACCTTTCAAAGAACCAATGTTGGTTTGCTGGGTGGCATCCTTTATCTTGCTTTGTCTTGCCGTCATCTGATGAAATCACATTGTCATTGTTCATATCAGCCACTACCATGGCACAGAATCATCTGTAATAAAAGTAATGATTAGTGGAGTATTGCAAAGATGAACTGAATCCAAATTTCGTGAGACCTTAGACCATTTCGTTGTGGTAAGATAGGCCTAAACTCGCTGATAGTTCAATGGGTCCAAATAATCAAAGCTAATTKAATTAAATCACCTTCTCTACAACTAGTTTCAGGCAAGGGAGAAATGGAGCCAAATGTCCATTGTCAAAACAACCCAAAATAAAACATTTACTACAATATGTTGAATTGTACGATTCACATTCTTTACCATTACACTCCAAATCTTTCTCCTCTCCAGGGGAATGCTCTCAGGTCTAGTTAAAATGTTRATGGGATGTCTTCAAGAGCTGTTAAAACCCCCAGCCGGCTTGTTTACCAGAGGAAACGATCACAAAACAAACCACGCTCAAGTGGAGCCAAGCACGACTGAGTACCTCAGAGAGAGCATCTCTAAAACTATTCCACAAACTCGCTCACGCATCTGGGAGAAGCCAGGTCATGGTTCAGATTACAGGGAGGCTAGAGGGGGCTGGGCACCACCGTAACAATTCAGGTCCCGCCATGAGAATTTAAATGTAAATGTAGAGGTGGTACCAGCCATTTGGTAAGAAAGTGACAAAGGTATGGAACGTCTTTCTCCTTCCTGTCTGGCTTCTCGCCTTTCTGTCCACAGTAGGAGGAGGACTATTCTGTTTAATGGACGACAAATCGAGGCACAGCATGTACAATTAAACAGG
Organism: Salvelinus sp. IW2-2015; assembly: GCF_002910315.2. Taxonomy (NCBI): domain Eukaryota; kingdom Metazoa; phylum Chordata; class Actinopteri; order Salmoniformes; family Salmonidae; genus Salvelinus; species Salvelinus sp. IW2-2015. The sequence goes on from NC_036842.1 coordinate 86,719,243, forward strand.
TGGACATCAGCACAAGTTCTCTGAATTTTTGTCTTTRCTGACTCATTTTCCATCAGGCAGTACAATTGTGTTTTCAAAAAGAAACAAAACAGTCAGAACTGGAATGCTTACAGACAGACAGCCAGGTGAAGGGATGACTGGTGGTGCAGAGAGGAGAAACCAGGTGTGCTACAGGGTAAAGGAACATCTGTGAGGGGTGTAGTTAGTAAACACTGGGGCTGGAGGGGTTGGCCCACTGCCAGTCTTCCTGTGGTGTGATGTCACTGTCATCACCATCATCACTATTCGCTACCGCAACAGCTGACGGTGGATCAAGTCCACGACCTGTTCGCCCTGACCCATTTTAGAGGAAGAGAAGAGAGAGAGAGAGAGAGAGAGAGAGAGACAGAGGAGAGGAGAGAGAGAGATTGAAGAGAGACGAAAAGACTGGAGAGAGGACGAGAAGAGAGAGAGGACGCATCTCGAGAGAGAGAAGAGAGAAGAAAGGCGCAGAGAGATCGGAAGAGATCAAATAAACGGAAACAGGTGGCTTAACAACAGGCACAAGGACATTGTCTCTGTCATTAGAGTGAACGGTCCAATAGAGGGAAAGAGGAGACGGCCACTGCCACTTACAGTATTGGAAAAAGGGTCTGTCTTCAACTGAAGACGTGGATTGTGGAGGAGGAAGAGTGATTTCCTCTTTGTGATGTGTTTCCACACCTATTTCTCTTACAGTATGATGCTATGGATCATCATCATCATCATGTATGTTACTACACAAAACAGCTGTTGTGTAGTAATCCCTCAAGGCAGAAAGGTGAGACAGTGTCTATATCACCTTACCTCTGCTTTCCATTGTGTATGATGACTAATTCATAATTGGATAAATCATCCCTGGGAGAAGAAAGGACACCTCCAAGGCACCAACTTCTTGCCTTGTTCAGTGAAATGAGGATGTAAGAAGTAATTTTTTCTGAAATGGAATGTGTCATTGGTTTGAACAGATGTACTCTTTGTAACCGAGATGCGTGTACTCTATGCATTGCTAATATATCATCTCTAGATGGCGCCATTGTACTGCTACATTAGCAGGCTACATGGGCAAAGACCTGACCAGTCACTCCAACAGAGCTGACAACTAAAGCAGCAAACAGACAATGAATAAAGAAAATTAAAGAAGTAAATAATTACTTTAACGTAACAAATGTTTCTAAACTTCATCCTAACTCTAGTAGATACCATTTTGATTCTCTATGTATACCAGTTGGTTATGGAGTGAGGCTTGAAGTTGATCATTGTTCAACAGTGGCCTGATACTGTAAGTAAAACTGATATCTTGGTGTTCTGTCATCTTCCTGTTATGTCTGCTTTGGGCTTGCTATGTGAAGTTGTGTGAAGCTCTGGAAGGTCAATTTGCTCCTGCTGAGTTCTGCAAGGTTTCCTCTCTCACTACTGTAACCTACCTGTGGCTGGGACTGAGGGAAGCTTTCTCCACCCCTCCACCGCTCTTAGCAGTAGTTTTCTGGGTCATGTATTCATTAGGTCACCAGTAATAAATGTAATAAAACATGTTGCATAAAAAGTGTGTTTCTTATTGGACAGTTTCAGTTATTCCCTCTCTGTTTCAGGCAGTTTTCTTCCATTTGGTACCTATTTGTCACGCCCTGACCATAGAGAGCCTTTTATTCTCTATGTTGGTTAGGTCAGGGTGTGACTAGGGTGGGTTATCTAGGTTGTTTTATGTCTATGTTGGCCTGGTATGGTTCCCAATCAGAGGCAGCTGTTTATCGTTGTCTCTGATTGGGGATCATATATAGGCAGCCATTTCCCCACTGTTTTTTTGTGGGATRTTGTTTTGAGTTAGTGCATGTGCACCTCTTATGTTARYGTTTGTTGCTTGTTTCCCTTTTGTTGTGTAAGTTTCACAAGAAAATAAAGATGTGGAACTCAGAGCACGCTGCGCCTTGGTCCGTCTCTACACACAGCCGTGACACTATTGTTATAGTTAATGGACCATAGTCCAGTCAGCTCTGGCCTGCTGTGTGCGCTGCAATGGTTCCACACCCCCCCCCTGGAAGGTCCAGGGAGGTCCCAATCATAGAGTTAGTCACTAGAACAAACAGAACATGGCATCCCGGAATGTTGACTTGAATGGGTATGTCTGTTTGTTCTAGTCTTTCTAATTCTATGACCCTGAGTAGCAGCTGTACTGTATATATGGCTGCTGTCTATACATTGCCATTAAAGTCATGCTCAGCGGCTCAGGCCACTGACTATGTTAATCATGATGGACAGACAATGTGAAAGGGGAAGATAGCATCAGAGGATTGTGCAACTTGAAATACTTTCCCCAGGTCATTATGCTACTGATACTGTGGCAGTCTGGTAGTGAATAAAGATACTGTTTAAATGGAACTATATGGAGTTGTATAGGGAGTTTCTTGCCTCCGGCCGCACTTCAGTTACATGGTTTTTAGTATAAATCAAGACTGAAATAGGTCCTGTTTTCTCAAACATTGCAGTGCATATTACTCAACTATTTGTTTCCCTCTTTCTGGTAACCATGGTGATGTGCCACCTACCGGGGGAAATAAACCCATGAGCAACATTGAAGGAGGATTGGCATAAGGCCTCATTGAGAAAGAAGGCCTGTAATAAAGTATGACTGCTTACTACATCTCAATCAGGGTTGAGACTGAAGCCACTGTGGTTGAGATGTTTCTTCTCCTCTCTACTCTTGGTTTCCACTAGTAACTTAAAAGAAAAGTGGAATGGAATTCCCTTACCCTTTCATATTTGATGCTTTATTGTGAACGATTAAAAGGGGGAGATAGATTATAGGGAAGTATACCGACAGAAGTCAAGTAAGCGGTAAGTGTTGAAACCTTGCAGCTAGGGTGCATATGACCCTGGCAGGGATGGATTAAGAAATCATAGACCTCTGGGCTTCGTTTTTTTATAGCCCCCTCACACACCATCATTTTCTGTAAACAAATCCGTGCACCAAGATGCAATTTGATGCGTGGTAAGTTTACTGTTGAAGTAAAAGCCACTTTATAATACAGCCATAATAACATTTGTGATGTGGCATAGGCTAGAGTTGAGCAGAGGATTTTAAGGTTTCTACACAAAAAAAGCCTTTTAAAAACAAATTAATGCAATTTTACCTAATTTACATGACATTTACATGACAGAAGACATTAGCTGATCTCTTTTACACGAATTACTGAAATGAGTGGCTACTCTGACTCTGACAGACTCAATCTGGTCTTGAATTCAAACAAACTATAGCCCAGGCCAATGATGCGACACACAGATTGCAAAATAWTAGGAAGAAATATATATTATAGACTACAGTAAGCTACTTAAAAAATATCCAGTGGTACACTGACTCACCTAATGATGAAYGTGAAGKCATAGGCTACTCACAGTGACAGCCGATGCATTCATCGTCGTGGCAATAGCCATATCTCAAGATGAACTACTTTGAAAAGCATTGCTGCTGTTCGCTAAAAACTGGGAGTTGTTGAGAAACATATGTTTCTATTGGTTTTATAGACAGATTAGTCTTCTCTTTTCAACAATAGCCATTTGCTTTCCAAACTGTACGTTTTCCTGCGATTGTATTTTGAAATCTGCAAACCTTCAGCCGCAACCAACCGTAGAAATATATATATAATCCATAGATGGCAGTTCCCATTCAAGTCAATACTGGCAGCCATTGCTAGCATACTCATGAGGTTAACAGTCAAATTGTCAGGGTAAGAGGTTTCAGAACTCTTCTATGGATTATATGTTTTTGGCCACAATGTGACAAGCTGTATATTTGGAGGGCATGCTGCCCAAACTGCTGCCCTCTCGACTGTAGGCATATCGGTAACTGCCAAAATAAAGGAAACACTTGAGTAAATGAGGGATACAAAGTATATGTTAGGGTGTGGGGTGCATTTTCCTGCCATGGTTTAAGTCCACTTATAGAATCGATGCCAAGGCACATGGAAGCTGTTCTGGCAGCTTGTGACACTTTTAAGACACTTTATGTTGGTGTTTCCTTCATTTTTGCTGTTACCTCTATGTGCTTGTGATAAAACTTAATCCACAGTTATTTTATAGAAACTAAATTATGTTCTCTGATGTATTTTGAACATTGAGAGGTCCTGTGGTTGAAGTAAAAAAAACAACACATATATATACACTGCTCAAAAAAATAAAGGGAACACTTAAACAACACAATATAACTCCAAGTCAATCACACTTTCTGTTGAATCAAGACTGTCCACTTAGAAGACACACTGATTGACAATAAATTTCACATGCTGTGTGCAAATGGAATAGAACAAATGTGGAAATTATAGCAATAAGCAAGACACCCCAATAAAGGAAGTGGTTTTGCAGGTGGTGACCACAGACCTTCTCAGTTCCTATCTTCCTGGCTGATGTTTGGTCACTTTGAATGCTGGCGGTGCTTTCACTCTAGTGGTAGCATGAGACGGAGTCTACAACCCACACAAGTGGCTCAGGTAGTGCAGCGTCATCCAGGATGGCCCATCAATGCGAGCTGTGGCAAGAAGGTTTGCTGTTCTGTCAGCGTAGTGTCCAGAGCATGGAGGCGCTACCAGGAGACAGGCCAGTACATCAGGAGACGTGGAGGAGGGTAGGAGGGCAACAACCCAGCAGCAGGACCGCTACCTCCGCTTTGTGCAAGGAGGAGCAGGTGAGGCACTGCCAGAGCCCTGCAAAATGACCTCCAGCAGGCACAAATGTGCATGTGTCTGCTCAAACGGTCAGAAACAGACTCCATGAGGGTGTATGGAGGCCCGACGCCACAGGTGGGTTGTGCTTACAGCCCAACACCGTGCAGGACGTTTGGCATTTGCCAGAGAACACCAAGATTGGCAAATTCGCCACTGGCGCCCTGTGCTCTTCACAGATGAAAGCAGGTTCACACTGAGCAATGTGACAGACGTGGACAGTCTGGAGATGCCGTGGAGAACGTTCTGCGCTGCAAACATCTCAGCATGATGACGGTTTGGCAGTGGGTCAGTCATGGTGTGGGGTGGCATTTCTTTGGGGGCCCGCACAGCCCTCCATGGCGCTCGCCAGAGGTAGGTCCATCCATGTAGGTACCGAGATGAGATCCTCAGACCCCTTGATGAGACCATATGCTGTGTGCGGTTGGCCCTGGGTTTCTCCTAATGCAAGACAATGCTAGACCTCATGTGGCTGGAGGTGGTCAGCAGTTCCTGCAAGAGGAAGGCATGATGCTATGGACTGGCCCGCCGTTCCCAGACCTGAATCCAATTGAGCACATCTGGGACATCATGTCTCGCTCCATCCACCAACGCCACGTTGCACCACAGACTGTCCAGGAGTTGGCGGATGCTTTAGTCGCTGGAGGAGATCCCTCAGGAGACCATCCGCCACCTCATCAGGAGCATGCCCAGGCGTTGTAGGGAGGTCATCAGGCACGGAGGCCACACACACCTACTGAGCCTAATTTTGACTTGTTTTAAGGTTGGTCAAAGTGTATGCAGCCTGTAGTGTGTTTTCCACTTTAATTTTGAGTGTGACTCCAAATCCAGACCTCCATGGGTTGATACATTGATTTCCATTGATCATTTTTGTGTGATTTTGTTGTCACGACATTCAGCTATGTAAAGAAAAAAGTATTTAATAAGAATATTTCATCTTCAGATCTAGGATGTGTTATTTTAGTGTTCCCTTTTATTTTTTGAGCAGTGTATATAATATATATTTATAAACTCAGTAAAAAAAGAAAAGTCCCTTTTTCAGGACCCTGTCTTTCAAAGATAATTCGTAAAAATCCAAATAACTTCACAGATCTTCATTGTAAAGGGTTTAAACACTGTTTCCAGCTTGTCAATGAACCATAAACAATTAATAAACATGAACCTGTGGAACGGTCGTTAAGACACTAACAGCTTACAGACGGTAGTAAATAAGGTCACAGTATGAAAACTTAGGACACTAAAGAGGCCTTTCTATTGTTTCTAAAAACACCAAAAGAAAGATGCCCAGGGTCCCTGCTCATCTTGGTGAACATGCCTTAGGCATGCTGCAAGGAGGCATGAGGACTGCAGATGTGGCCAGGGCATAAATTGCAATGTCTGTACTGTGAGATGCCTAAGACAGCGCTACAGGAAGACAGGACGGACAGCTGATCGTCCTCGCAGTGGCAGACCACGTGTAACAACACCTGCACAGGATCGGACATCCGAACATCACACCTGCGGGACAGGTACAGGAGGGCAACAACAACTGCCCGAGTTACACCAGGAATGCACAATCCCTCCATCAGTGCTCAGACTGTCCGCGAATAGGCTGAGAGAAGCTGGACTGAGGGCTTGTAGGCCTGTTGTAAGGCAGGTCCTCACCAGACATCACCGCAACAACGTTGCCTATGGGCACAAACCCACCGTCACTGGACCAGACAGGACTGGCAAAAAGTGCTCTTCACTGACGAGTCGTGGTTGTCTCACCAGGGGTGATGTCGGATTTGAATTTATCGTCGAAGAATGAGTACGTTACACCGAGGCTGTTACTCTGGAGCGGGATCGATTTGGAGTGGAGGGTCCGTCATGGTCTGGGCGCTGTGTCACAGCATCATCAGACTGAGCTTGTTGTCATTGCAGGCAATCTCAACGCTGTGCGTTACAGGGAAGACATACCTCCTCCCTCATGGGTACCTTCCTGCAGGCTCATCCTGAATGACCTCCAGCATGACAATGCCACCGCAGCCAGCACTACGTGCTCGTTCTGTGCGTGATTTCCTGCAGACGGGAATGTCAGGTTCTGCCATGGCCAGCGAAGAGCCGCAATTCCATTGAGCACTTCTGGGACCTGTTGAGATCGGAGGGTGAGGGCTAGGGCATTCCCCCCAGAAATGTCCGGGAACTTTCAGGTGCCTTGGTGGAAGTGTGGGGTAACATCTCACAGCAAGACTGGCAAATCTGGATCAGTCATGAGGAGGAGATGCACTGCAGTACTAATGCAGCTGGTGGCAACACCTGATACTGACTGTTACTTTTGATTTTGACCCCCCCCTTTGTTCAGGGACACATTATTACATTTCTGTTAGTCACATGTCTGTGGAACTGTTCAGTTTAGTCTCAGTTGTTGAATCTTGTTATGTTCATACAAAAAGCATGTTAAGTTTGCTGATAAAATAATCACACACACAACACAATCATCTTTCAGCCGAGTGGAGCGTGGGTGTCTCACAAAGACACGGCGGTTGTAACAAAAAATCTCACATTTGAACTTGTTGTCCATTGCTTGTGTTTCTTGGCAACTCTCTTCTTATTATTGGTGTCCTTTGGTATTTTATTATTTAATATTTTTTATTTAACCTTTATTTAACTAGTAGTGGTTTCTTTGCAGCAATTCGACCATGAAGTCCTGWTTCACGCAGTCTCCACTGAACAGTTGATGTTGAGATGTGTCTGTTAGTTGAACTCTGTGAAGCATTTATTTGGGCTGCAATTTCTGAGGCTGTTAACTCTAATGAACTTTTCCTCTCCAGCAGAGGTGACTCTGGGTCTTCCTTTCCTGTGGAGATCCTCATGAGAGACAGTTTCATCATAGCGCTTGATGGTTTTTGCAACTGCACTTGAAGAAACTTTCAAAGTTRTGGAAATTTCCGGATTGACTGACCTTCATGTCTTAAAGTAAGGATGGACTGTCGTTTCTCTTTGCTTATTTGAGCTGTTCTTGCCATTATATGGACTGGATATTTTACGAAATAGGGCTATCTTCTGTATACCACCATTACCTTGTCACAACACAACTGATTGGCTCAAACGCATTAAGAAGGAAAGAAATTCCACAAATGAACTTTTAACAAGGCACACCTGTTAATTGAAATGCATTCCAGGTGACTACCTCATGAAACTTGTTTGATAGAATGCCAAGAGTGTGCAAAGCTATCATCAAGGCAAAGGGTGGCTACTTTGAAGAATCTGAAATATAAAATATATTTTGATTTGTTTGACACTTTTTTGGTTACTACATGATTCCATATTATTTCATAGTTTTGATGTCTTCACTATTATTCTACAATGTAGAAAATAGTTAAAATAAAGAAAAACTCTTGAATGAGTAGGTGTGTCCAAACATTTGACTGGTACTATATGTATATACTGTATATATAATACATACTGTATATATTTCCTTATATTTATTTTTATGTTTTTGTTCTTTTTCCTGCCTATTGGGCCCCCCACCGGCCTGGGCACAGGGGCTTGAGCCCCGGTAAGCCCCTGCATTAATCCTGCCCTGAACTCCGCCACATAAATAATATCCTTAAAACTTCTTCAGGATTGGTGGCTCCCCTGCGGACAGTTGAGCTAARGTAGGATAATGCGATTAGCATAAGATTGTAAGTAACAAGAATATTTCCCAGGACATAGACATATCTGATATTGGCAGAAAGCTTAAATTATTGCTAATCTAACTCCACTGTCCAATTTACAGTAGCTATTACAGTGAAGGAATACCATGCTATTGTTTGAGGAGAYWGCACAGTTTTGAACATGAAAAGTTATTCATAAACAAATTAGGCACATTTGGGCAGTCTTGATACAAAATCTTGAACCGAAATGCAACGGGTCATTGGATCAGCCTACAACTTTGCACATACACTGCTGCCATCGAGTGGCCAATATCTAAATTTCACCTGGGATGGAATAATACATTGTGGCCTTTCTCTTGCATTTCAAAGATGATGGTACAAAGAAATACAGAAAAACTGTTGTTTTTTTCTTTGTATTATCTTTTACCAGATCTAATGTGTTATATTCTCCTATATTCCTTTCACATTTCCACAAACATCAAAGTGTTTCCTTTCAAATGGTACCAAGAAAATGCATATCCTTGCTTCAGGGCCTGAGTTACAGGCAGTTAGATTTGGGTATGTCATTTTAGGCAAAAACTTGAAAAAAAGGGGCTGATCCTTAAGAGGTTTTTAATTAAACCTCTCTAGGCCCAGTACTGTCATATCCAACATAGGTGAGTTATGTTACAATAGAAAAAAGAGTGGGCCGGAACATTACCGTATCTCTCTTGTTCATTTACAGGTGTAGGATCTTAATTTGATTCATCTTTTGTTGCTGCAAATTTTTCTGCATCACAGGAACTGCAGATGAGCTTTCTGATTTACATAAATTCTCTGAAATCCCAAACTAACACACGGTTATATTGACAGTATTGCACTTTTCCTGTAGCCTACTTTTGTCCAGTTAATAGCCTAACCTCCGATCAAGCAACATTACATTCAAATCCTGTAGCTGCAGGATAATTTTGCTGTGACAAACTCTGGTAACCAGTCATTTGAAGCGACTCTGGCTGGCAACCTCTGTATATGTGTAGAGCTATTGACAATGCCTGGTTCCTAGAACCATCACACTGGTTCCCAGAACTATCAGTCTGGTTCCTAGAACTGTCAGTCTGGTTCCTAGAATAGTCAGTCTGGTTCCTAGAACTGTCAGCCTAATTCCTAGAACTATCAGTCTGGTTCCTAAAACTGTCAGTCTGGTTCCTAGAACTGTCAGTCTAGTTCCTAGAACTGTCAGTCTAGTTCCTAGAACTGTCAGCCTGGTTCCTTGAACAGTTAGTCTGGTTCCTAGATGTGTCAGTCTGGTTCCTAAAACTGTCAGCCTCGCCCCTAGAACTATCAGTCTGGTTCCTAGAACTGTCAGTCTGGTTCCCAGAACTGTCAGCCTGGTTCCTGGAACTGTCAGCCTAGTTCTGGAACTGTCAGCCTAGTTCCAAGCACTGTCAGTGGTTACATTAAAAAATTGATTGCTTTGCCATGATCATTAGGAATATATACAGTATTAGTACATGACCCTCTGAAAAGCATGGTACAGTTGAAGTCGGAAGTTTACATACACTTAGGTTGGAGTCATTAAAACTCGTTTTTCAACCACTCCACAAATGTCTTGTTAACAAACTATAGTTCTGGCAAGTTGGATAGGACATCTACTTTGTGCATGACACAAGTCATTTTCCCAACAATTGTTTACAGACAGATTATTTCACTTATAATTCACTGTATCACGATTCCAGTGGGTCAGAAGTTTACATACACTAAGTTAACTGTGCCTTTAAACAGCTTGGAAAATTCCAGAAAATGATGTCATGACTTTAGAAGCTTCTGATAGGCTAATTGACATAATTTGAGTCAATTGGAGGTGTACCTGTGGATGTATCTTTAGGCCTACCTTCAAACTCAGTGCCTCTTTGCTTGACATCATGGGATAATCAAAAGAAATCAGCCAAGACCCCAGAATTTTTTMGGGGACCTACACAAGTCTGGTTCATCCTTGGGAGCAATTTCCAAACGCCTGAAGGTACCACATTCATCTGTAAAAACAATAGTACGCAAGTATAAATACCATGGGACCACGCAGCCGTCATACCGCTCAGGAAGGAGACGCGTTCTGTCTCCTAGAGATGAATGTACTTTGGTGCGAAAAGTGCAAATCAATCCCAGAACAACAGCAAAGGACCTTGTGAAGATGCTGGAGGAAACAGGTACAAAAGTATATATATCCACAGTAAAACGAGTCCTATATTGACATAACCTGAAAGGCCACTCAGCAAGGAAYAAGCCACTGCTCCAAAACCGCCATATAAAAGCCAGACTGCGGTTTGCAACTGCACATGGGGACAAAGATCGTCCTCTGGTCTGATGAAACAAAAATAGAACTGTTTGGCCATAATGACCATCGTTGTGTTTGGAGGAAAAAGGGGGACGCTTGCAAGCTGAAGAACACCATCCCAACCGTGAAGCACGGGGGTGGCAGCATCATGTTGTAGGGGTGCTTTGCTGCAGGAGGGACTGGTGCACTTAACAAAATAGATGGCATCATGAGGCAAGACAATTCTGTGGATATATTGAAGCAACATCTCAAGACATCAGTCAGGAAGTTAAAGCTTGGTCGCAAATGGGACTTCCAAATGGAAAATGACCCCAAGAATACTTCCAAAGTTGTGGCAAAATAGCTTAAGGACAACAAAGTCAAGGTATTGGAGTGGCCATCACAAAGGCCTGACCTCAATCCTATAGAAAATRTGTGGGCAGAACTGAAAAAGCAAGGAGGCCTACAAACCTGATTCAGTTACACCAGCTCTGTCAGGAGGAATGTGCCAAAATTCACCCAACTTATTGTGGAATGCTACCCGAAACGTTTGACCCAAGTTAAACAACTTAAAGGCAATGCTACCAAATACTAATTGAGTCTATGTAAACTTCTGACCCACTGGGAATGTGATGAGAGAAATAAAAGCTGAAAGAAATAATTCTCTCTACTATTATTCTGACATTTCCCATTCTTAAAATAAAGTGGTGATCCTAACTGACCTAAGACAGGGAATTTTTACTAGGATTAAATATCAGGAATTGTGAAAAACTGAGTTTAAATGTATGTAAACTTCCAACTTCAACCGTATGTCTTAAAATACAAAAAAACTGATGGAGGGCTTATGTCTGGGAAAAATGAATTACAGTTATGATGAAAACMAAATATTAGGATTCTTTGTGAGTTAAATTTATCTGTCAATGCAAAGTTCTATAAATGGCCAAATAGACCTACAGCAGCTTTTTGAATGATATTGTCAACACACGTGGGGTGATTGACTGTTATCCCTGTGTGTGTGTCTAAGTCTTAACCGCTGCTCAATCTTACAGTACAGGTGAATAATTATGTTGTAGCCTCAACATGCAGTGTTTTTACCTCAGGCTAGTCTTATGATCCAGATAGAGCTCCTCTTTTGAACAGTCTGCAAGTGTGAGCAGCAAGGATGCCTACAGCAAATGCTTGTGTTTTAAAAGACTTAAACCATTGGGAAGGTGCCCATTTACAGACAAACCACATGAATGTCATTCCGTTACAGAAAAATGCTGCAGACTTTGAGGCACAGCAGAAAGATCTATAGGTTGTGAGTGCAAATCCCAGGTGGGGATTATTAGGGATTATTGAAAAGTCAGTACTAAATCATCTGGTCAAATGGAATCATACTATCATTGATTAAAGATGTTTTACACAATTTTAGCTGAACAGCGTAACACTTACGTTGAAACGCCCATATAATTGAATTCCCTTACAAAACAATCCCAAGTGAAGTTTTCACATGTAAAAAAAAAAAGAGAGACGTGAAGTCAGTTGTTCACGTGTATTACATTTAGAGTTCACATGTGCTACTTGTAATACTTTCCCCAGGTCATTATGCTACTGATACTGTGGCAGTCTGGTAGTGAATAAAGATACTTTTTAAATGGAACTATATGGAGTTGTATAGGGAGTTTCTTGCCTCTGGCCGCACTTCAGTTACATGGTTTTTAGTATAAATCAAGACTGAAATAGGTCCTGTTTTCTCAAACATTGCAGTGCATATTACTCAACTATTTGTTTCCCTGTTTCTGTTTACCCTGTTTCTGGTTACATGTGATCTTATCTGAAGTTAATGTGATAACATGTAAAAGCAACATGTGATAACATGAAACTACAGATGTGAAAACATGATCTCATATGAAATAAAAGTTACAACATAGGGTTGCAAAATGTCAACATGGGATACCGTACCATGAAAATAGAAATTTGAGCATGTGAAAATACGATCTCATGTAAAATAAATGTGACAACAAAAATTGCTAAATTTAAAATAAAAATCACATGCGAAAATCGAACTCTCACATGTGGAATAGCATTCACATGTGAAAAACACGTTATTCTGGTGAAAAGGTGGTGGGTGTTATCAGGTGAACTCTATGGTTTCACATGTGAACAACTGACCTCACATGTCTCTTTTCTTTTACATGTGAACATTTCAGCTCAACAGCTTTTTCCCGTTTGTTGTTGTTGTAAGGGAATGAAATGATATGGGGCATTCAAAGGAAGTGGTTCCCTGTTCAGCTATAATTGTGTACAATTCTGAAAATATGATTCCATTTGACCTGATCACTTAGTACAGGCTTTTACAATATGACCCCACCTGGGACTTGAACTCAAAACTTGTGGATTTGGGGAATGCTGCTCMCATTTCACTACACATTGATTACCTACAGTATAATACATCTTTGCACTTAGTAAAAGACTGCCGTCTCCACTGCCGTTTTACTTATCAGTTAATCTGATTATTCTCTCATCATTGATTTCTATTACATATTTCATCAATTTGAGGGTTTTCTGTATATTTGTCTAATGTTGGCGGGGCATATTATTCTGTTTCCATGTTACTCCTGAATCACTATGATAAATATAATAGTTTTTCTTGAGTGTATTTTTTTTTTAAAAGGCTGAGATTTACTTAAGTCCAAAGTGTTGGAATACAGGTGAAATCTGTCATTGACACAGACATGGTAGGCGTAAGACAAAGATTGGAATGCCGTGAACCAATAGGTTGTGAGTCCAAATCCCAGGTGAGGACATGCTAAATAATATGTACTGTGTAAATAAACATACACAACGTAATTGTGTGTCAAATATTTAAGTTGTGACCACCGTATGTTAAAAGTGCTGTTTGAGTCTGTATCTTAATGAGTCCTGTGAAATTGTGAAAAATATTCACATGTGAAGATTTGAATKCACATGTTAAAGGTTATGTAATCATGTGAAATATCATCACATGTGTAGTGTTCCAAAATCACGTTTTAATATGATTTCACATGTGAAATCATGTGGTTTTTCCGTGTGCATTTTTATATACGCTAAAGTGTCTCTGTTCTGGGTTATATTGCCTGTAGGCTTATTTGCACAATGTAGGCTAACATCAAGTTCTCTCTAAGGTCAAATAAATAAATAKGGTCAAAGTCACATGACAACAAAGAGAGACTGATTCACAAACCAAAACAACACAAACAAAGAAGCAATACAAGCAGGCTAGCAGATTGGATTATACAAATGTTTAATGTGCACAGCGTGATGTGAGATTGTACAGTAAAAGCAAGGGAAGGAAAAATTCAATTTTWATATAAAAATACATATGACCTTTTCATCAAGTCAAAAAACTAATTAAATCAAGCAACGTGCTAATATTTACCATCTTCACAGACAGCAGGTAGACAAAAGCTGAACGAGTCAAAGGAGACATCCCAAAATTGCACCATATTCCTTAGTGCACTACCTTTGAACAGGTCCCATACTGAGCTTCYGTTAAAAGTAGTGCACTATATAGGAAATAGGGTGCCATTTGGGATGCAGKCAAAGTGAGATTCATGTCAGTATAGAACAAAAACATGCTCCCATTCGTTGTCAAACAGCAGTGGTCTCAGGGGAGGGAGACCGGTTAGCTGATTGTCCTTGTTTGGTGGTGTATGTCCACAGCCAACAAGCAGAACGCTACACCAGACCAAACTAGTCAACCAGGGACTTAACTCATCCAAACTCATTTGGGGAAAAAACTAAATAGATTATATATGACAATGCTACTCAACTTGTGCATACATTGGGCAAGGCTAGCATAAAACAACAAAATTGAAACAAAGTTTAAAACAAAAGTTCTTCATCTTTAGAAGGTGTAGGAATGAAAAGCTATGGTTATTTAGCTACAGCTACCACAATGTGTATCAACATACGAGGTCCATCCTGCTGTCCATTTTAGAAGAGAAGAGACCTCAATGGTATAAAAAAAGATCCTAGGGTGTGAATGTATTAAAACAAAGATCAAGTGATATTTCTCCCGAGATTCAAATTCAAACTTAAAAAACATTCTCGGTCACATAGAAACAATATGAAAACTGTATTTAAGACCTGGTTGTTGTCATGGAATTGAGTCTCTCTGGCTTGTAGTAGAACTGGAGCTGAATGTTGATGGAGAGAGTGATTAGGATGTCATGATGTGGCACTGGGCAGAGTGCAGGCTCTGTGAGTGAGGTTGTCCTATAGCTGTGTGTCTGTCTGGGCGTATAGACTGACAGCAGTGTGTTAGTTGGCTCGGTGGCTTTGTGGCGGTGCATGCAGAAACAAGGGCAGGTTCAGTGTTTCAGACTGGGAGGCAGGGCAGGCATGGGGGGGGGTGAGAGGGGGTCAGTGGGGGTAGGGGGGCTGAGAGGGAGGGGCGTTGATAAGGTTTTGGGTATAGGATTTTGTGCTGTGTCAGGTGGGATTTGTCTCTCAAAACAGCGCAGCGGGACAGGCACAGGGATATCCCCCCCTCTCTCCCTCCACCCCACCCAAACCATCCCCCTCCCAAAAAACAGGCCACAAACACACAAACCCAGCAGAGTGGACACCACCATCCATTATATCAGCCTATCAATGAATCAATTAACTTACCAGTCATTCAACCAATACCCCCTAATAAACAAGCTATAATCAGAGAGGGTCACACAACATTTTGGAACAATGGAAGGAATGGATGGGGGGGGGGCTAGCGTGATGCTCTTGCAGTGATAAACAACGCTAACAAATACAGAATAAAAAACGAAAGAAAAACAAACAGAAAAACAAAGAGCCCAAGGAATGACCCTCGATGTAATCCTGTGCCCCTGTTGGTTAAACCAGCACTGGAGAGAGAAACCATTGTTGTCGAGGAAGAAAGAGAAGCCGGGCCAGATGCTCTCTATTACTTGGTCCCCTTACCTCCAACATCCCTAGCACAGCACTGGAAATGTCTCACTTCTTCTTTTAGCAGAAGTTGTTCCCTCTCTTTTCTTTTTCTTCTGGTGACTTCTCCCCCCTTTTCAATCTGTTAGTTATGGTTTCCACACCGCCCCTCCTTATTCCCTTCCTCCCTTCCTCTTCCTCTTCTTCCTCACTTCCTCGTCTTTTCTATACCCCCTTGGTGGTGCTGATGCGGATGCTGCTGAAGCACTTGCCCATGGCTTCGAACAGCGGGTCGCAGAATGTGTGGACGCAGATGGAGTAGACGCGGCTGACACAGTGGATCTCGATCAGATAGCTCTTGACACATGGCACCACCGCCCAGATGTGGATGAAGGACAGGATGGCGAAGAAGATGCCCCAGACCAGCGCCAGCGGGATGCCCACCAGGGCAGTGAGGAGACGGTAGCACCAGTACTTGGTCACRGTGAAGGTGGTGAAGCTAGCCTTCCACACGCCGTCGAAGCTGTACGTGCCCGCAGGCTCTGCGATCACATCCTCAAAGTCCACCTGACAGGAGAGAAGAGTAATTGTTAAAATCAATGAATCAGCAATGATTCAATTAGACAGTCACTCTCAAAGCAAAAAACTGATGAAAAATATTTTTTTTWAAATATGAAAACAGCTGTTGCCCCCCCATACATTTGTGCCCCTGTTCTGAAGTTACACAAGTACTAGAAATATTACAAGAGATGTATGTCTCCTCATAGTGACTGGTACGAGCAGTCAAACCAGGTCAAACTACCCTCCCACCCACCCTCCTACCCCACCCTTCACAAAACATTTTGTGATTGCTACACATGCTGTATGAGGCCCTCCTACTCTCTCTACCCTCTTAAACCATCTCTTCACATTCCTGACAGACACTGATACACAAGACAGAGAAACATACTGTAGAAGTGTCTGAATCAGAGGGCAAATAGCCAGCACCCTCTTCCCAAAATAGTGCAATACTTTTGGTCAGAGCCATCGACCTATTCCCAAGTACTGGTTTTGGTCAGAACCAGCCAGCACCCTATTCCAATTCAATATAGGAAATACGGTGTCATTTCAGACACTGCACAGTTCAGTTTACAAGGCCCGTCTCTACCCTGGAGTTCTCTCTAATGTAGTTCAGTTTACAAGGCCCTTCTTACCCTGGAGTTCTCTCTAATTCAGTTCAGTTTACAAGGCCCGTCTCTACCCTGGAGTTCTCTCTAATGCATTCAGTTTACAAGCCCTTCTCTACCCTGGAGTTCTCTCTAATGCAGTTCAGTTTACAAGGCCCTTCTCTACCCTGGAGTTCTCTCTAATACAGTTCAGTTTATATTCACCACCTAAGAGCCTCCAAGATCCTGTATTAAAGTCCTCCCAGCTACAGTATATGTGGAGGTCTCTAGTACCTACATGTAGTAAAGAGAAGCCAGATGGGCCCCAGTGAGGTAAACCATGACATTTATTTATTTTCAGTGTAAACAGACTTCTCAGGCGATCGATGGGTTTGCGACGTGCCTCCCAAGTACCCATGACCTCACACACGTTTTAGTGCAGATTGTAAAGTGGAAAAACACACACGCGTGCTCTCTCTCTTTCTTTCTCTCTTTTTCCCACTCTCTCTCGTACTACCACTCTCACTACTCCTCTCTCGTTCTCTCTCTCTTTCTCTTTTACTCTCTTCTTTGCTACCAAGCCCATGATACAGCAAATATTTATTTTACAGTTACTTATTGCGTGTGTGTTTTGTCTGCGAGAGACGTGTRGCTGTCAGAGGGTTTAACATCACCTGTGTCTAGCGCATTTTCAAGTAAAAATTCATTTTCAATATCAAAATAGGTCTTTGTTCATTTTATTCAGTAGCCAATCCTTCCAGCTATTACTGTGTACACAGGGAACTTGCTAAACTAAACAGGCTAAACTTATAGGATAAAATAACAGTTGGTGGTGAAGCTCTTTAATATAAATCTCATTGTTCTTTACGCCGCAAAAGCCAGCAACATCCATTTCATTTTCCAGAGCCATACATTTTGAGTACTGTATTGTACAGAGCCTTTGGAAAGTGTTCAGACCCCTTGTTTTTTTCCACATTTTGTTATGTTACAGACTTATTCTAAAATGGATGAAATAAAATAAAATCCTCAGCAATCTACACACATTACCCCATAATGACAAAGCAAAAACAGGTTTTCTAGAAATGTTGGCAAATGTATTACAAATAAAAAACAGAAATACCTTATTTACATAAGTATTCAGACCCTCTGCTAGTGCATCCTTTTACCATTGATCATCCTTGAGATGTTTCTACAAATTGATTGGAGTCCACCTGTGGTAAAATAAATTGATGGGACATGATTTGGAAAGGCACACACCTGTCAAATGAGGTCCCACAGTTGACAGGGCATGTCAGAGCAAAAACAAAGCCATGAGGTCGAAGAAATTGTCCGTTGAGCTCCAAGACATAATTGTGTCGAGGCACAGATCTGGGGAAGGGTACCAAAAACATTCTGTGTCCCCAAGAACACGGTGGCTTCCATCAATCTTAAATGGAAGAAGTTTGGAACCACCAAGACTCTTCCTAGAGCTGTCCGCCCGCCCGAACTGAGCAATCGGGGGAGAAGGGTCTTGGTCAGGGAYGTGATCAAGAACCCAATGGTCATTCTGGCAGAGCTSTGGTTCCTCTGTGGAGATGGGAGAACCTTCCAGAAGGACAACCATCTCTGCAGCACTCCACCAATCAGGCCTTTATGGTAGAGTGACCAGATGGAAGCCACTCCTCAGTAAAAGACACATGACAGCCCGCTTGGAGTTTGCCAAAAGTKATGTAAAGACTCTCAGACCATGAGAAACAAGATTCTCTGGTCTGACGAAACCAACTCTTTGGCCTTAATGCCAGGCTTCACGTCTGGAGGAAARCTGGCACCATCCCTACGATMAACCATGCTGGTGGCAGCATTATGCTGTGGGGGTGTTTTTCAGCGGCAGGGACTGGGAGACTAGTCAGGATTGAGGCAAAGATGAACGGAGCAAAGTACAGAGAGATCCTTGATGAAAACCTGCTCCAGAGCACTCAGGACCTCAGACCGGGGTGAAGGTTCACCTTCCAACAGGACAACGACCCTCAGCACACCGCCAAGACAACACAGGAGTGGCTTCGGAAACAAGTCTCTGAAAGTCCTTGAGTGCCAGAGCCCGGACTTGAACCCGGTCTAACATCTCTGGAGAGACCTGAAAATAGCTGTGCATCCATCATGACAGAGAAAAGTACAGACACAGCTTGAGAGGATCTGCAGAGACGAATAGGAGAAACTCCTCAAATACAGGTGTGCCAAGCTAGTAGCGTCATACCCAAGAAGACTCGAGGCTGTAATCGCTTCAAAAMGTACTTCAAGAAAGTACAGAGTAAAGGGTCTGAATAGTTTTGTAAATGTGATATTTCAGTTTTTATATTTAATACATTTGCAAAAGAAAAGAAAATAACTGTTTTTGCTTTGTCATTATGGGTATTGTGTGTAGATTGATGAGTAAAAAAAAAGATTTMATCAATTTTAGAATAAGGCAGTAACCTAACAAAATGTGGAAAAAGTCAAGGGGTCTGYATACTTTCCGAAGGCACTGTCAGCTCACAGACACAGCTTCCATCACTTCGATGGAGAATAAATGAGAGGTCTGTGTATAATGGTTCTGATGAGGGCTGTCAGCAGCTGAAATGTAACGTTTACATTTTTTCTAAAAACTACAAAACTTTAAATTGTAAACGAGAGTGCCTATGTTTTTCTAAAGCCCKGTTTAGAAAAACATAAATATAAGATAAGATCACATTTTTTTCAGGGAGTTGTTATTACTTTACTATTGCTATGGATGATTGAACTATAGTGGACAGAGAAGAACATTCTTCATGAGAAACACCCCTAGGTAATATGGAGGGAAAGCCAAGCAGCATATTCTTTCTTTCTTCTTTATTTATTGGTGGGCAAGTCATGGTTGGCTAGATAGATACAATGTCTCAGCCCCTATCACCCCTTTAGGGATTTGGCATACAGTACAACAAACTAGTTCTCAGGGACAACATGTGAGCAGTCTGGTTGGCTGAAATCTGGAGAGAGACCTGTAATATATTTTTTCATTTTGTCCCAACTTGTAAGTCGCTCTGGATAAGAGCYTCTGCTAAATGACTTAAATGTAAATGTAAATGTAAATGTCCCTAGAGTGCTGAATGCCTCAGTTCAGTGTTTCCTCCACCATTGTGTAAGTAGGGCGGGCCATCCCTACTTAGGTCTGTTTGCCCCCACCTAAAATAAATAATTTGGCTTCAATTGATTTCAACTGAAATTGTTGCTTAATAAATTAGCCCTGAATGTTGATTTGGGGCCTTTGTTTACACCCCGCCTGGACAATCTAAGGGAAACCCTGCCTCAGCTTGTCCATTAAGCCTGAATGTCTTAATTTCCCAATATAATGTGCCTCCCGCCTCCCTCCTCAGGGAGTCCCGTCATTCTTGASAGTTTGGCAGGGAGATGTTAACTAGCGGCTGGTTAGCGAGCCGATCGCTGCTGTCTACGTTGCACAGTGTGGCCGTGGGTATGTCTGCTCAGCTCAGACTCAGCCCCATCGGGGTTTAACAGAAAGCGGCCTGGCCATAGGCTATATAAAGAACCAGGCTTTATGAGAGGAAAATATTCTATTCCCAGGGCAAACTCTCCAAACTCTGCATGGATTTCATTGATGGTGATTCTTTGATGTAGCCGGTTGAGGGAGTTCAGCTGCCGAAATTCCAACTTTAAGATCTACTGGTCCACATGGTTCTGCAGAAGGAGAGAGTAGTGTGTGTGTGTGTGTGTGTGTGTGTGTGTGTGTGTGTGTGTGTGTGTGTGTGTGTGTGTGTGTGTGTGTGTGTGTGTGTGTGTGTGTGTGTGTGTGTGTGTGTGTGTGTGTGTGTGTGTGTGTGTGTGTGTGTGTGTGTGTGTGTGTGTGTGTGTGTGTGTGTGTGTGTGTGTGTGTGTGTGTGTGTGTTCCCTGTTCTACATAACAGCAGCATAGTTAGGGCACCCCAAACACACACCTCCATTGACAACATTTAGAACTCCAAACTTCTATAGCCTGGGAGGAAACATGTGATTTCAGATGATTACACTAGCGGTCTGTAGATTTGATTAAAAGAGCAGAATCATAAGGCTGTATTCTATTCTGAGCATGCTGGAGAGTCTGACTCACTGTCACAATGGGTTGGTAGGAAGCCAGAGAACGAGACAGAGAGAGAGAGTGTAATGTTCACTGTTCATTTTTAATTWATTTATTGTTTATTTCACTCTTGTTTATTATCTATTTGACTTGCATAAACATATGTTTCCCATGCCCAATAAACCCCTTTGAATTGGAGAGAGAGAGAGCGAGAGAGAGCGAGAGCGAGAGCGAGAGCGAGAGAGAGAGAGAGAGAGAGAGAGAGAGAGAGAGAGAGAGAGAGGAAAAACTGCAATACAGATAAAAAAATGTTTTTACAATGATCTCTACTTTTATCTAAATTGTGTGGGTTGTGTTCCCTGTTACCATTAACATACAATATTCTCTTTTTATATGAACGAACCTATTGAAATTAAATGGAGAAACTGCACACAAGGAGGGAGACTAGGAGACAAGGGAGAGAGCTTATTGTTTATTTCACTTTTGTATATTATCTACTTCACTTGCTTTGGCAATGTTAACATATGTTCCCATGCCAATAAAGCCCCCTGAATTGAATTGAATTGAGAGAATGTGGTCATTGCTCCCTAGTTGACGCATCCCTGTGAACTGCAGAGAGGGAGGGAGAGAGACAAAGGGGGACATAGGACAGAGCAGTGGGAGGGGGAGGAGAGGGGAGAGAGAGGGAGATCCTTTGGCCTGCCTGCTGCTGCAGCTACTTGGGTGTTTCCCAGTTTTATGAAGGCAAAGTTCACTACTTCAAACGGCTGACCCTCTCCAAGTGGTAACTGACTCTTTACAGATGAAACAAGAACCCAGCTGGACATGAGGATAGACGGACAGCCTATGTCCCAAGTGGCACCGTATTTCCTATGTAGTGCACTACTTTTGAACAGGGTCATAAGGCATAGGATGCCATTTGGGACATAGACTCTGACTGTGTCACCTGAGCCTTTCTGATCCCACCAACGCATGACAGGTCGTTTTCACAAGTACCACAGTAACGTCAGCGAGGGTTTCTCTCAACAAACTCATATTTTACATAAACACAAAATGGGCACAGTGTGGTTGGAGTCTACTTTGGAAATAAGTTTGCTCTGCAATAACTCACTCACTGAATATGAGGCACGTGTAACTATAAAACAAGGACTGTGAGAACATTTTTGTTAAAAGAACAGAAAATTCGTGATGTTTCCTCCATTCCAAAACTGGAGCAAAGATGTTCGGCTAAAGACTGCAGCCAAGAGACGCTGCTGCGTACGCATCACATTTACGCATGTGTTGAGCCCTTCACAAACCTATTCTGATCCATGTAAACCATTGTAAACTGGGGTCATGAATCCGAAAAACTCATAGTATAGTCTACACACGAGAATGCCATGCGATCCACCAACCAGTACTTTGGTACGCGCGCAGATTACTATGCATATTTAGCAGCTCCTAGTCTGCRCAGTAATCGTGCGAGTGACAATTTCCAGGCCTCCTGGGTATATTATAATGGGAACATTCATAATATAATGTGTCCAAGTACAAAACCAACTCACATGCAATATTGGAACTGAACTAGTTTTAGCCTAAACCACGATTAGATAAAACACTTGTATAATCGTATCAAACCAGTCTAATAAATTAAGTAAATAAAAAGATCCAAAGTGAAATCTTACTAAGCGAAAAWATCCATGAACAATTATTTCCCTTCATGGGTAAATATACCGTCTACGGACTGGTTCGGTGTTGGACTCACCTTTACAACGTCGTCGTTTATGTGCTTGGGGTCCCGGTTCACCAGGTCGATCTCTTTTGTATGGACATCCTGCATCGTCTTCATCCCGCTCATACTGTCATTATCCATGTCTTTGTTATTAGGTTTATAAATGTTCCCTTGTTTTCTGATGAACGGCGAGTGCAGAAATTCCTGTGGGTCCGGAGYTGAAGAAGAGAAGCGTTATACTTTTATAAGTTAGTGGAGAGACGGGCAGAGAGGCAGAGAAGGTCGACTTGACCGGAGCGCACCAGAGTTAGCAGCCTGCCCCAGCCTGAGATGGTTTTAAAAGGGTAGCACCACACCCCTCAATAGCAGAGATCCGTCTCTCACCGCAAGGGGTCATCTCCAAGCGCTCACACAATGCGTGCGTAAAGATCGTTCGGCCTGCCATTCTCTGTAAACGCAGAACCTTTCTCACATAAGGCATCAAAAGCGTATTTTCACTCATGTAAACTGTCATCAACTTTTAATGGAAATTGCATTTTCGATTGACTTAGTCTAATATAATTAACATTCTAACCAAAACTTTGACAGACTTCTAAGTGCGCACAAAATAGTGCGCACAAAATGTGTGTTTCGAGTGGATTCAAAATGAAATAACGCACAGAATCTTAGAAGCGTAGGCTAGTTAATAAATAACTGTAAATGTATCATGCCAGTGCTAATGGAGACGAGAGGGGCTTGCACATTTGCCCAGTAGGAGTGGGAGTAACGTTCACAACTAGGTGCCAAAAAAGATTAGCAACTAGCGCTTTGGAGTTAAAAATGTTCCAGTTTCCCAATCTTCCAAGGGCATGTTCGATAAATGTCACAATGAGAACGAGCCAGAGAAAATGTTTTGCTCACAGATGATTCAATATCCATAACAAAAGTATAAATACAGTAAAAATAAAAACGGTAAAATAAAAAGTTGGATTGTGACAGGATACAGTCCAAAAGAAAACCTTACCTCGTCAGTTTCGCAGTCCTTGAGTCCGCCAGTCATGCTGTCCCGCGCCTGAAGTGCTAACACACCCGTTTGTTGTTGAAGCAAGACAGTGTCAGCTTAACAGAGGGAGCAAATCAACAGGAGGAGGCGTGGGGACTGTTTGTTAACGACTTGGGGGCTCCTCCGGGGATATTACCAAATCCTATCGCTTATCTTTACGTTGCGCTCATTGAACGCAAAGTTCAAGTTAAGGCGCCGGAGAGACCTGAMTGAGAAATCTCGACGTGCCTCTGCATGGACTTAATGAATGCTCGTCTCATTCATTCAGTAGTCACCTGTTTAGACAAGCAGTGCAGCGGGATGAAACTGTAACCCGTCATTAACCTACTGCTCAACACATTACGCAGGAGCTAGTGGTGGAGAAACTGACCTGATCTGTTCAACTACTAAGATTATGTTTTCAATTTGGCCTGTGTGTGTGCTGTGTCGTTTCTGCTGGCTGCTGTCTTTCCTGAATAAACTGAGAGATTGATATCCCCCAGCCCTATGCTCTGTCACGATTATGAACCTGTTCTGGTCATGGTAGTCTGTTTACATTCCTTTATCTGATTCTCTGCCCAGGGAAACAACTCAGCTTGGTTTGGAAATGACATCAGTCCCAGAGACATAACAGTCATGTCAGGGGTATTTTCAGCCTGTGTGCTTGTGTGTGTATGTGTGTGAGAGAGTTTATGGGGGTTGTAATTGGTAACCTAGGCTACACAGTACTGCCCCTCTTCATTGCAGAACTCAGTCACTAGAAGTTGACTGTAGCTATTCTCTAGGGAAGAGAACCAGATCAGTGGGAATCTACTGCAGAGTTAGCTAAGGTCTAGACTATGCAAAAAGTCAGTGTCCAGCTTTCGTTTATAAAAAGGTTCTTTAGGATCATCTTTAATGTCCCTGAGGAGAAAACTGTCTTTAGACACAGTACTGCTGTATACAAAAAACGGAGACAGCTGCTTTTTCTTATCAGTCTTGTATCAGTGCTATTTGTGCAAGATAGAAGGTTCTGGAAAATATGCCTTCTGGCTCCAGATCACACAGGGAGTACCCAAATGTAGAAGAAAGAAGACCCATTCCTCTTGTCTTTGGCATCAGGGAGAAGTAGATTAATACACTTCACATTAGACTGAAGGCCTGTAACCAGGAGGATAACTGTAGGCAGAAGGTACATGTGCTGACCCAGATACGTTGAAGGCTCATAAGTCAAACAACTCATAAATCTGGGGAATTTCGCTGGACGAACGTTGTAGAACCATCATCGCAGTATGGAATATTTTTCACATTCTACTGAATCAGTAGAATGTTGTCTGTGTGTAAACCTGCAGATTAACAGTATAGAATATTCTTCCAAGTCAGTATTGTGCTGTGTGTAAACCTGTAGGTTATAATCTGAGCCCCAGGTCATGCTCCATAGGCCCACAGGCAGAGGCTACTCTTCTCCTCTCTATATAGGAAAGTGTCTTGTGCAATCAGACCAGCTCAGTTAGTAATTTATGACTTTTCTCTGGCACTGACACTGAGAATAATTTCCCTAGCCCTCCTATCACAGTTCTCATTACCTTCTATGACAGACAGAGAGAGCAATACTCCAAATTTTTTTGAAATAAGATTCTTTATTTGGTGAAGAAAGACATTTTTGGTACTTTACACAAATCAAAGAATACGTGTCGTTTGTTGAGCAGAATTAGAATCATATCGTTGTGCATTTTTACTACATTGTTTCATCTCATAAAAAAAAAACTCCAGGCCAAACTCAACACCGATACAATCACACCTGCAATTTTCTCTCAGTAGAGAAGAACCAACTCAGCCAAGTACAGACATGGTCTGCTTTAAGAGCATAAGAGCATAAGAGCACCCTTTTTGGTTCCAAGTATAACCCTTTTGAGTTCCATGTAGAACCCTCTGTGGAAAGGGTTCTACATGGAACACATAAGGGTTCTACCTGGAACCAAAAGGGTTCTACCTGGAACCAAAAAGGGTTCTTCAAATGGTTCTCATATGGGGACAGCTGAAGAACTCTTTTAGGTTCTAGATAGTACCTTTTCTTTTTTTCTAAGAGTGTAGGCCATGTACCTGACAAGTGTATCAAGGCTTCACTCAATAGAATGAACTGGAGTGTATTCACCTCATTATCTTAAGGAACACAAGCAGCAAGTTCTGTCCAGTTTTTTCATGACTTCAATCAAAACATGGACAATCAAGAAACATGACAAATGTGCGTGGCATATAAATAGTAAGTTAGAGAGCCAATACTCCTGTTTTATATTATATTGGACATTTAGTCCACTTCTTATTTAAATGCATATAACTGTCTTAGGTTTTTACCGTAGGTTTTTTAGGGATGGTTTCCCGGACACAGAAAAGCAAGCGTAATGGAGARAAAAAGGAAGCTTAATAGAGAATTTCTAGGCTAGACACTAGGCTTAATCTATGTCCGGGAAACTGCCCCTTAGTATAAAAGCTAACGCCCAAAAATATATCCAAAGCACTGCGAGATCAACACAGCAGTAGCAAAATAAGGCTGCACAAGTATGCAATAAGTTGCATCCCAGAATCTTGGATCTATGTACACTCTTTTACAGAAAACATATGAAGGAATTCATTCATTCAATTTCCAGCCGAATTCTCTGCTATATATATATCACATAAAAAGCAGAAACTACGCAAATATTACATGTCTGCTGTCAGGGATGGTATGATGCCTTATCGTCAAAAACCATGTTGCCCTGATCTGATCGAATATGATTAAAACAGTTCTTTAGAATCAGAATCAGAACTATGGAATGACAATAATTTGTTTTGGTCACAAATGCAAAATGGTCCTTTTGGCAGTATACATAAAAACCCTTTATAAAGCTTGACACAAGAACTTCTATCAACATCAAACCTTATTATTKATCTTTTGTGAAATTCCAGATGACATAAATGATCATGTTGGATCATGTTATTACCCAGATGGTGTCATGGTGTTGTCTAAGGGAAGTTTACCCCAATCAACCTTTATGACCACTTATAAACGTATCATCACTTTACAGGTAGCAGTTAGCCTTCTTATAAATCATCCTATCATAATTCTACCAGATATTATGGAGTGTTGATGTTGGCTTTATAAAGAGCTTATATATTTCAACACAAACATGAGTAAAGGATATCTTATTTTTCCACTTAGACATATGTCAAAAAAGTTATAGCCTTAAATAAATCCTTTTTATGTCTCTCTCATCTGACCCCTGTTTTCCCCCCTCTGTGCGTCTTCATGACAGGGAAGAAAAGCCCCTATCAGCTGTCTGTGGTCTTGACGTGAACTGATGACAGACACCGGCCCATACTGTGGAAGACGGGGGTGACGAGCATGTCTGTCAGGCTGCTCCAGACCACCTGGACAGAGGGCAGCGCCATCAGACAGCTCCGCACCGCCGGCATCAGCACCCTGCGGGGAGGAGAAAAGGAAGGACCACAACAACAGGTTCAACTGTGCATCACAAACATGCAGTATTCTTCCAATGCACATAGTGTGTAGTCGTGCATAGCTATTACACATATATGTATTACATTACGAGAAACCTATAACCTTGAGTTTAATATCAAGTGCATGAGAAAGCCTTAACAAGTTGTGCTTGTTACAGACCGCAGAGCACCTCTTAACATGCATTCAACACACAGCCTTCTTCATCGTCTTACTTTGTCCCTTTGGGATATTCATAATCGTAAACAGTTAATGCAGACTTTCATGAATGCTTGCAGCCTGCAATATGTATTAAGGCTAGGGAGTGTGTTGTTATTAATGTGCCTTTCTCTACTGCCATTGTGTCTTGGAACACTCCCCAGAACACTCCCCAGCCAAACCCCAGCCATCTATTGACCATACACAGGGTCAACTATTTGCTACAGTTGCCATTCGACCCTCTATTGATTTCTGCCTATGTCACCAAAGCCATATTTACATTGCTTATCCGCCATAAAAGCTGTGACAGACAGTGCCGACTTCCTCTTCCTCTACACAATAACTGCGTACCAAATTGCACCCTATTCTCTATATAGTGCACTAATTTTGACCAAAGCACTATGGGCATTATGGGTGCCATTTGGGATGCAGACAATGGCTTTAAGCAGAATAAATTCTGTAGAGAGACAGACATTGAGACATTGAGAAACTAGTCCAGAAACTGTAGTAAAGGTCACATGAAAGTTACTTTGTGACATGCCGACAAAACAATGCCCAAAACAATATGTAGCCTATCTATTCTAGTGGAATGTCCCACTCTCCTCTGAAAATAGGCCTACAGTGCTGCAAGACAGACTAGAATGCCAACTGTCTGGCAGGGGTTATGGGGGCATTTTTCCACTACGACTGGAACACTGCATTCCTCCTAACTTTTTATACAGTGCCTAACTTTTGGTGTTGTTTCAGCAAGTAGCCAGCCTACTAAATGGCTCTCAGGCAGTTTGTGAATGTAAGYAGTTGCACGATATCCCTACAACTTAAAGGAAAATACCATTCAAAAACTATCTTTTGGTATTTGTTTTCATTAGTCCACTGTTGATATAGCAAAACACYTCATACTATGACACTTTCTGTATTTTTTTGTGTTCTATATCTTGAAAATTTGATTGTTGACATGRAACACATTTATTGACTGTATCATCAGTGGACTACTGAAACAAATACCAAAAGATAGTTTTGAGTGGRATTTTAGGCACCTGTGTCCACTGGCACGCAAATAGTACATAATGGAAAATAGGCCTATATACCTGGATATGGAAAGGTTATGAAATAATTACCAAAATRAAGTTAAAACACTTCAAACTCATTCACAGTTTTACCCTACCTATGATGTGAACTAAAAAGCTTATGTTAATGTCAATATACCAGCTTAACTGTGCAAACTGATACGCAGTATACCACCCTCTCTGTCATCAATGGGACAAAACATTTAGGCAGCAAAACAGGCAAAGGAAACATTGGCCCTTGGCCAAGCACCGAAACAACAAGATAGCATGTGATGTTCATACCAAATATGAACACAGCTGAAGACCCCGAAGACAATACCAAGGATAAACGCCATGGGCACAGCAAGGATGGTGGTCAATATTAGGTAGAAGCCATATTTGACCAGTTCGAAGACAGCGTGACTTCCTATCCATACTTTGTCGAAGCTGTGGCTCGAACTGGGCTCTGCTATCACATCGTCAAAACCAACCTGGGGAAGGAGACATCTTGTCAGGAATCATTCATTCATATACCCATCTGTCACCATATGTCCTGTATAATCACAAACAAACAATCAGATGTTTCTGAACTGTCTGATCAGGCAGCCTGGTCTCATAGACTAGATGTAACATAGTAAATAAAAAATCTGAGACACGATATGATATGTTACATTTGGTATGGTTAAATAAGACAGATGGTTACTTAAGGCAAAAACGAAAATTGGGTGTTTGGTTGGGGTGGATGGGTAGGTGTATAATGCAACACAAAGGTTACAAGTTAGAATCTCATCCTGGACAAATTTTAGCTAATTAGCAACTTTTCAACAACTTACTACTTTTTAGCTACTTTGCAACTACTTAGCATATTAGTTAAATCTTCCCCTAACCCTAACCCTAACCTTCACCCTAACCCCTAGTCTATCTAGAAATCGTAACATATCATATCACATTTTTTCAATTTTGCAAATTCGTAACATATAATAAAAAATGGGTGACGGACCATACACAAATTAATACATACCATACGAAATGTTGACATACAGTGGGGCAAAAAAGTATTTAGTCAGCCACCAATTGTGCAAGTTTCTCCACTTAAAAAGATGAGAGAGGCCTGTAATTTTCATCATAGGTACACTTCAACTATGACAGACAAAATGAGAAATAAAATCCAGAAAAATCACATTGTAGGATTTTAATGAATTATTTGCAAATTATGGTGGAAAATAAGTATTTGGTCACCTACAAACAAGCAAGATTTCTGTGCTCTCACAGACCCTGTAACTTCTTCTTTAAGAGGCTCCTCTGTCCTCCACTCGTTACCTGTAATTAATGGCACCTGTTGAACTTGTTATCAGTATAAAAGACACCTGTCCACAAACCTCAAACAGTCACACTCCAAAACTCCCAACTATGGCCAAGACCAAAGAGCTGTCAAAGGACACCAGAAACAAAATTTGTAGACCTGCACCAGGCTGGGAAGACTGAATCTGCAATAGGTAAGCAGCTTGGTTTGAAGAAATCAACTGTGGGAGCCATTATTAGGAAATGGAAGACATACAAGACCACTGATAATTCTCCCTCGATCTGGGGCTCCACACAAGATCTCACCCTGTGGGGGGTCAAAATGATCACAAAGAACGGTGAGCAAAAATCCCAGAACCACCACGGGGGGACCTAGTGAATGACCTGCAGAGAGCTGGGACCAAAGTAACAAAAGCCTACCATCAGTAACACACTACGCCGCCAGGGACTCAAAATCCTGCAGTGCCAGACGTGTCCCCCTGCTTAAGCCAGTACATGTCCAGGCCCGTCTGAAGTTTGCTAGAGAGCATTTGGATGATCCAGAAGAAATTGGGAGAATGTCATATGGTCAGATGAAACCAAAATATAACTTTTTGGTATAAACTCAACTCGTCGTGTTTGGAGGACAAAGGAATGCTGAGTTGCATCCAAAGAACACCATACCTACTGTGAAGCATGGGGGTGGAAACATCATGCTTTGGGCTGTTTTCTGCAAAGGACCAGGACGACTGATCCGTGTAAAGGACAGAATGAATGGGGCATGTATCGTGAAATTTTGAGTGAAAACCTCCTTCCATCAGCAAGGGCATTGAAGATTAAACGTGGCTGGGTCTTTCAGCATGACAGTGATCCCAAACACACCCCCGGGCAACGAAGGAGTGGCTTCGTAAGAAGCATTTCAAGTTCCTGGAGTGGCCTAGCCAGTCTCCAGATCTCAACCCCATAGAAAATCTTTGAGGGAGTTGAAAGTCCGTGTTGCCCAGCAACAGCCCCAAAACATCACTGCTCTAGAGGAGATCTGCATGGAGGAATGGGCCAAAAATACCAGCAACAGTGTGTGAAAACCTTGTGAAGACTTACAGAAAACGTTTGACCTCTTGTCATTGCCAACAAAGGGTAATAACAAAAGTATTGAGATAAACTTTTGTTATTGACCAAACACTATTTTTCCACCATAATTTGCAATAAATTCATTAAAAATCCTACAATGGTTGATTTTCTGGATTTTTTTTCTCATTTTGTCTGTCATAGTTGAAGTGTACCTATGATGAAAATTACAGGCCTCTCTCATCTTTTTAAGTGGGAGAACTTGCACAATTGGTGGCTGACTAAATACTTTTTTGCCCCACTGTATCATACTGAAGTGGGATCTTGGATTTACGTATAGAATAATACGAAATGCTCTGAGACCAGGTTGGTTCAGGAAATGGATGGATAAGAAAACTCCAAATGAAAACTCACAGCCAATTTATAAACTATACTCATAGGCAATAGCAATGATTTGTGCAGCTATTACGCATGCACAGCCTACAATGTTGTTATTAGTTTATTACCTATGGCAAAGTAACAATGACATGATGAAAGTATCGAACTATGGCTTGATAGAGGCATATCCACATACTGTAGTTTACTTTGTGAAACCCGAAGCGAACGGTGTGCTGATACACTGATAGGGTAGCTTACCTTTAAGTGCGCGTTTARGTCATTGGGATCTCGGTCTGGAATCGCCGAATATACTTTGTCATTTTTCGACAGAATCGGTTCGATTGATCTGTTGAACTCGTCCTCGTCCATGATAATACTCGTTTCGTAATTCACCTTTTCGAGACCCATTTTCACTTGACAGTCCTGCGACGCGGTGAGCGGCGTAGAGCTGTCGTTGGTCAGAAGCTGTGAGCGCTCTTTGCATTTGGAACTGTACCCGTGCCGTGCGCATCTGAAACGGACCCACGCCCCGCGCGGAATGTGGGGTAGTAGACACAACAAGCAAAAGTCATGTCGCCATGACATTTTAAACTAGAGGACAAACATTTTTGTATTTGACACTGTATTTATTTATACATTTGTCTGATTAGAATCGAATMATCTGAACTAGCCTATATTGAACTAGGCCAATCTTGCAAGATTGTAATGGACATTATTTGTTAATATCTCAATATGTATATCAACTGGACACTGACCACCCTAGAAATAAACTCATTTCCATTCAGATAAGCATGAAGTGTCTGAGTGCCAAGTCACAAAGAGCCTCAATCATCAGTCTCTATCATCATGGTCTCATTCCTTCACTTCCTCTTGCTCTATTTGTTCTCTCCATCCACTATCACACACTCTCCAAATAAGAGTGATGTGGAGGGGAGAGGAGGAGAGGAGGATGAAACAAGCGAGACGTGCATGTGAGGCTGGGAAAAAAATAAAAAATACAAACACACACACACACGGACACACATAGAGGCTATGTTTGAATGTTGTAGTGCTCCCAACCCCCACACTGGTAGAGAAAAACCCTTTATGGCGTGATGTCTGAGGCAGAGGATTGTGTGTGTATGTGTATGTGTATGTGTGTGTGTGTGTGTGTGTGTGTGTGTGTATGTATGTGTGTATGTGTGTGTGTGTTTGTGGCAGAGAAAAAAACGTTGGGTTACACAGCAACTGAGTAGGCCTACAGAGGCTGTTTTACCTGTACAGAAAGCATAAAGAAACATTGAGTGCATTTTGTGCAAGTCATCATGATATTCTTGCAAATTCATTGCACTGATTGAGTTCAGTGACCCTTTTCTCTGCCGTTTTTGAACATACCTGGGAACAATTTTAGAATCGCTCTGTCTTCAGATTTTTAAAGCCAGGATATAAATACAGTGGGAAAGACATCTTGCTGTGATTATTCTCACAGTGACCCAAATGCATTTTTAATGACCACATACACCACACGTGTGTGTGCCTGCATGCATGTATTCAGGGCCGAGCCTAGCCTTTTGCGGGTCCTAAGCAACATTTTGTTGTGGGGCCCTCCCACCTCACGAGCAAAACATTTCAGTGGCCCCTCTCTTGACGGCGGACAGAAAAAATAGAAGTTTTAGAGTTAATTTCCTGCAATTCTACACATTTTGCAATGGGAGGGGTAGAGAAAATGTTGCAGTTTTAAAGCAAGTTTGCTCCAATTCTCCACATTTGCAATGGGGCAGAGAGAAGAATTTGCAGTTTTATAACTCCTTCCATGCAATTCTACAAATTTTGCCKTGGGGCGGAGAGAAACATTTACAGTTTTACAGCGAATTTCCTGCAATTCTACACATTTTGCCATGACATATGCCATGTTAATATGACCTCTGAGTGAGAGTGAATAACAAATGAATGGAAATTCAACCATGATTACTACACGTTTAGATACCTGGCTAGACAAACTACCAATCTACAAAATGTTAGCTGACATGGCTAATWMAATGACTGTCAGTGACTGACATAACAAGAGATACACTGCTGATGCACAACCACGTTTCGAAATTGCACCTTGTATACTGTACAATTCTAACTATAAAAAAATAAAAATGTTTCGTTTTTTTTTGTCAGGGGCACCCTAGTGGCCACGGGGCCCTAAGCGATTGCTTATTAGGGATGGGGGGGGAAAATCGATACAATTACATATCGAGATATTATTATTTTTAATATATCGTATCATTTTGATAAAATCGCAATATTATTTTTGTGCTAGATGGCTGTATCTGCACCAAAACTCCAGTATTTTTCCTTCATAGCTTGTCCTCCATCATCTTTTTAAACAGGAAGCTAATTTGTTTTCAGCGCTTTTATTTCTATGACTGATTAAAACTTATTTTCACATGACTCTTATCTCTCTGCAGCAGACATGTGGTGAGCAATATGTTTGGAACATCGAATCACAATATAATCACATCACCACCACCACCATATATAGTATCAAATTGCAATACATATAGAATCGTGAGAATCGCAATACATATCGTATCGCACCTAAGTACCGTGATAATATCGTATCCTGAGGTCCTTGGCCATTCCCAGCCCTATTACTTATGTTGCTTATGCCTGGAACCGGCCCAGCATGTATGCATATGTGTGTGTGTGTGACCGTCAACTCGTTTTGTCCACCACTTTGCATTTTATTTGGTTAATGAGCGAACAAAGGTCAGTCGGTTGTCCTTGTCTGTTTGATGGTGACGTAGTATAAACCACAGGGCCTTTGTATATAGAAAAAGTAGGTCAGGCTGTGTGGTGGTGTGTGTGCCGCGTTTCGCGCTTTGTGTGTGTGTGTGTGTGTGTGTGTGTGTGTGTGTGCGTGTGTGTGTGTGTGTGTGTGTGTGTGTGGTTGTGACAGACGAGGCAGAAAACCCAGTCAGCAAGCATGGTGCAACAATACAAACCCACAAATCCCTAGGATTAAACACACAGGGCTTTCTGACAGCCAAGCATTCCAACGAGGGAGGCCTGGCTGGCTAGTTGGCTGGAATAGGGTCGGATAGGGTTGGGTGGATAGAGTTAGGAGCAACAGGGGAAAGTGGCTGTTAGTGATGGTGATGGTGAAGTGGTGGTGATGCCTCGGTGTTGGTGGGGGTGATGCTGTGATGGTGGTGATGGTGGTGTGTGGGGGGCAAATGGTGGTGGTGGTGGTGGTGATGGTGGTGATGGTATGTGGTGATGTGGTGTTGGTGGTGGTGGTGGTGGTGATGGGGTGGTAGTTATGGTGGTGGTGGTGGTGATGGTAGTGGTAGTTATGGTGTGTGGGGGTGGTGGATGGTGGTAGTGTGGTGGTGGTGATGGTATTATGGTGGTGGGTGATGGTGGTAGTGGTGGTGGTGTGATGGTGGTAGTTGATGGTGGTGGTGGTGATGTAGTGGCAGTTATGGTGGTGGTGATGGTGTGGTGTATGGGGGTGGGTAGGTAGTTTTATGGAGTGGTGGTGGTGCGTGGTGTGTGGTGTGGTTATGGGTGTAGGTGGTGGTGGGTGGTGTATGGAGTGGTGGAGTTATGGTGGTGGTGGTGGGTGATGTGAGTGGTAGTTTGGTGGTAGTGATGGTGGTGATGTGGATTGGTATGTGGGTAGTTATGGTGGGTGGTGATGGTGGTAGTGTGGTGGTGGGTGGTTATGGTAGTAATGTGGTAGTTGGTAGTAGGTGGTGGTGGGGGTGGTGGGTGGATGGTGTGCTAGTTATGGTGGTGGTGGTGGTGAAGGTTGTGGTGTTATGGTGGTAGGTGGTGGTGGTGGTGATGGTCGAGGTTGTTAGTGGTAGTTGTGTGATGGTAGGGTGTTGTGGTGATGGTGGGGTTTAGGTGGGTGTCGGTGGTGATGTGTGGGTAAGTTCTGGTGGTGGTTGGTGTGTATGTTAGTGGTAGCTGGTGGTAGTTTAGTTTGGGTGGTGGTGGTGGTGAGTGTATGGTGGTGGTAAGGGTGGTTGGGAGTATGCTGTGTGGTGGTGTTGGTGGGGTGAGTGGTGTGTTGGTGGTGGTGTGGTGGTGGTGATGGTAAGTGGTAGTTAGGTGGTGGTCGGTGGTGTGGTGTGTAGGTTATGGTGGTGTTTGGTGGTGGTGGTGGTGGCATGGTGGTGGTAAGTTATGGTGGGATAGTATGGTAGTTTGGTGGTGATTGGTAGTGGTAGTTAGTGGTGGTGGGTGGTGGTGTGGATGGTAGTTTATGGTGGTGGTGGTGGTAGGGGTAGTGTGGTAGTGGTTAGTTATGGTGGTGTGGTGGTAGTTATGGGTGGTGGTAGTGGTGACGGTAATTGGCGTAGTTATGCTGGTGGGTGGTGGTGGTGGTGTGGTTGAATGGTAGTCGTAGTTATGGTGGTGGTGTATTGGGTGTGGTGGGGTGGTGAATGGTAGTGTGGTGTTGGTGTTGGCAGTGGTTGGTGGTGGTGGTGATGGTAGTGTGTGAGGTGATGGTAGTGGTAGTTATGGTGGTGGGTTGGGATGGTAGCTTGGTGGTGGTGAGGTGATGGTAGTGGTGGCTGGTGATGGTGAGTGGTACTGGTAGTTATCGGTGGTGGTGGTGATGGTACTGGTATTATGGTGGTGGTGTGGTGGTGATGGGGAAGTGGAAGTTTGTGGTTGGTGAGGTAGTGGTGGTAAATGGTGGGGTGTGATGCGTAGTTATGGTGGTGGGGATGGTGGGTGGGGTGAGAGTGGTGGTAGTTATGGTGGTGGTGGTGGTGGCTGGTGGTGGTGATGGCAGTTGGTAGTTATGGTGGTGGTGGTGATGGTGGTGGTTTAGGTATGGTAAAGTGGTGTAGTGGGTGGTGGTGGTAGTGGGTTGTTAGGTGAGTAGGCGGTGGGTGGTGATGGTAGTGGTAGTGGTGGGGATGGTAGTGGGAGTTATGGTGTGGTGATGTAAGTGGTGTGGTTGGTGATGTAGTGGTAAAGGTGGTCCGTGTATTGGTGAATGGTATGGTGTGGTGTGTGATGGTAGTGGTGGCTGGTGGTTGATGGTGCTGGTAGTGGTAGTATGGTGGTGTGGTGGTGGTGTGTGTAGGATTGGTAGTAGTTGGGGTGGTGTGAGTTGGTGATGTAGTGGTGGTGGGTGGTGATTGGTGTGTGATGTAGTGGTATGTCATGGTGTTATGGTAGTGTTTTGTTTGGTGGTGGTGGTATTGCTGGTGAATGTGATGGCTGTTAGGGTTGGTGTGGTGAGTGTAGTGGTAGCGTAGTTATGGTGGTGGTGGTGGCTGTGATGTGTGGTGATGGTATTGTGGTGGGACGTTGGAGTGGTGGATTGTGATGTAGTGGTGGTTATGGGGTAGAATGGTAGTAAGTTATGGTGGTGTGGGGTGTGTGTATGGAGTAGTCTATCGGTGGTGGTGTCGTGGTGAATGGAGTATAGGTTAGTGTGGTGATGTAGTGGTGGTGGGATGGTAGTGGTGAGTGGTGTTATGGTGGTAGGTGGTGGTGATGGTAGTGGTAGGTGGTGTGGGGATGGTGGTGGTAGTGGTGTTATGGTGGTGGTGTGGTGGTGGTGAGGTGGTAGTGGTAGTTATGGTGGTGGCGGTGGGTGGTTGGTGGTAGGTGTAATGGTGGTGGTGTCGTGTGAGTGGTGGTATGGTAGTGGTGATGTTAGGTGGTGGTGGTTAGGTAGTGGTAGTTCGGTTGTGGTGGTGGTGGTTGGTGTGATAGTGGTGGTAGGTATGCGTGGTGTAGTGGTGGTGGTGGTGGTGAGCGTGTGGCTGGTGTGTGGTGTGGTGTGGTGGTGATGGTAGTTGGGTGGTCATGGTGGTGGTGTGGTAGTTGGTGTGGTGTGTTGGTAGTGCTGGTGGTGGTGATGGTAGTGGTAGATATGGTGGTGGTGGTGGGATGGTAAGTGGGTGTGTGGTGGTGGTGTGGTGATGGTAGTGGTGGTGGTGGTGATGGTAGTGGTATGTGATGGTGGTGTGGTGGCTGTGATGGTAGTGGTGTGGTTGGTGTGTGATGGTAGTGGTGCTATGGTAGTGGTAGTTGATGGTGTTGGTGGTGGTGGTGATGGTAGTGGTGTGGTCGTGGTGGTGGGTGGTGATGTAGTGGTAGTGTGATGGTGGTGGGTGATG
Source organism: Salvelinus sp. IW2-2015 (assembly GCF_002910315.2). Classification (NCBI taxonomy): domain Eukaryota; kingdom Metazoa; phylum Chordata; class Actinopteri; order Salmoniformes; family Salmonidae; genus Salvelinus; species Salvelinus sp. IW2-2015. The sequence goes on from NC_036842.1 coordinate 86,756,299, forward strand.
TAGTGGTGGTGATGTGGTGGTGATGTGTAGTAGGGTGGTGGATGGTAGTGTAGTTATGGTGGTGGTGTGTGTTGGATGGTGTGATGGTAGTGGTGTGTGGTGATGGTAGTGGTAGTTGGGATGGTGGTATGGTGGGTTTGATGGTGGAGTGGTGGTGGGTGATGGTGAGTGGTAGTGGTGGTGGTGGTGATGTGTACTGGGTAGTTGATGGTGTGGTGGTGGTGTGGTATGGTAGTGGTGGTGTTGTGTAGTGGTAGTTTATGGTGGTGGTGATGGTAGTGGTATGTGGTAATGGTGTGTGTGGTGATGGTGTTATGGTGGTGGTCTGGTGGTGAGTAGTAGTGGTGTGTGTGGTGAGTAGGGGCTGATAGTGGTGGAGTTTATGGTGGTGGTGGTGGTGTGGTGATGGAGTGGTAGATATGGTGGTGGTGGTGGTGATGGTGGTGGTAGATATGGTAGTGGGTGGTAGTTAGGTGGATGTGGTAGTGGTGATGTTATGGTAAGTAGGTCGGTGGTGGTGATTGGAAGTGGTAGTGGTGGTGATGGTATAGGTGTGTGATGTTAGTGGGTGGTGATGGTAGTAGGTAGTGCGTGGTAGGGTGATGGTAGTGGTGGTGGTGGTCGGATGGTAGTGGCTGTGGTGATGACTGGTAGGTGGTAGTGGTAGTTGGTATGCGTGTGGTATGGTGGTGGGTTGATGGTAGTGGGTTAGTGGTAGTGTGGTGGTGGTTGGTGATGGTAGTGGTAGTGGTGGTGTTGGTGATGTGTGAGTGTTGGTGTGTGATGGTAGTGGTGGTGGTGGGTGGTGGTGGTGGTGAGGTGAGTGGTGGGTGGTGTATGGTAGTGGTGGTGGTGGTATGGTAGTTATGGTGATGTAGGTGGTGGTGGTAGATGTAGTGGTAGTTCTGGTGGTGGTGGTGATGGTGGTGGTGGTGAGTGGTGCATGGTGGTGTAGTTATGGTGGTGGGGGTGGTGATGGTCGATGGATGATGGTGGTGGGGATGGCTAGTGGTGATGGTGTGGTGATGTAGTGGAGTTTATGGTGCTGGTGGTAGTGGTAGTGATGTGCGGCAGTGGTAGTGGTGGTGGTCAGTGGTGGTGGTGGTGGTGGTGATGGCGGTAGTGGTAATGGTGGTGGTAATGGTAGTGGTGGTGGTGTGATGGTGGTGTGGTAGTGGTTTGGTAGTGGTGGTTAGTGGTGGTAGTGGTGGTAGTGGTATGTGGTGATGGTAGTTGGTGTGGGGTGTGGTGATGGTGGTGATGTGGTGGGTGATGTAGTGGTGGTGATGGGTGGTAGTGGTGACGGCAGTGGTAGTGGTGGTGGTAGTGGTGGGTGGTAATGGTAGGTGGTGATGGTGGTGGTGATGGTTGGTAGTGGTGGTGATGGTGGTGGTAGTGGTGGTAGTCGTAGTGTGGTGGCTGGTGTAGTGGTGGGGTGGTGTCGAAACTTTTTTTTTTTCTCCGTACCAGTATCAGTATCTGTCAGTACGTTAGTAGTCCAATAAACAAAGTGGTCCCAGGCATGATTAAGCCAGGTGACTAGGGTTATGAACTATTACATACTCCATCAATGGCATGTTCATGTTCCCTTTGGTGACATAAGACACACTGTAGTATCCAGAGAACATCTAAAACACAGTACAACTGCATGTTCAAAACTGCACCCTGCAGTTTTACTTAGTATAATGACGAATGTGTTTCAACAAGGAAGTAACTTCTAGATAGCTTCTAGTTGTCTATATGTAACAAAAGCATTTTGTTTTTAAATATTCTTAAAGTAACTGCCCAGTGAAAATTTCACTCATATTGTAAATAATTCTAGGTCATATATCWTWGAAATCTGAAAACACTGGGCAGTTACTTTAACCACCAAATAGACAAACAGGGTCTAGACACAACCCAGATACACCCTGTCCTACTGGCATGGCCCCAAGCTATAAGCCTAAGTGACCTATGTACATGTATGTGGTCATTGTTTTTCTTKGACATAAGCTGACATATTGTTCCCTTGCATACACCTGTTAATGACATGCAGCCCCTARTGTTTTCTCACGCATATTATTCCATAGACGTGTTAGTATTTGCTGCTAATGTGAACAGCAGATGAGGTTCCACCAGCAGCATCATCGATGACCTTCCTGTGGCTTGGATGCTGCTTTTGAAGCTCATTCCCTGGAATGTTTAATGAATTCATCAAGCCACCACATTCCAGGACCTGAAATCAAATACTTTTTGAAAATCTTTGAAATACTTTTAGAGTTAGCTTTAGTCCCAGATGAACAGGGTTTGCACATTTGTGACTTTTCCATTGGTTTGATTGCAACAGGCAAGCTCAGTCGAGCATTAGTATTTGAACCCAGATCTGCCGCAGTCCAGGACGTCCAGTGGTCCCTAAAGGACCAGTGCCCTAATGTGGAACCYTTGGAACGGTGATGAGGGCTTCCTCTGGCTTAATGAGGAACAAATGTGTGCATGCTTGTTAGGGGACAGGGGGAACAATCAGTGCACTCCGACACAACAGTAGTAAGCTTGATTACCAACAATGACGAGACAGCCTACAGGGAGGACGTGAGGGCTCTGGGAGTGTGGTGATAGGAAAATAACCTCTCACTCAACGTCAGCAAAATAATGGAGATGATCATGGACTTCAGGAAACAGCAGAGGGAGCACCCCCCTATCCACATCGATGGGACCGCAGTGAAGGTGGAAAGTAGAGGTTGACCGATTAATCGGAATGGCCGATTAATTAGGGCCGATTTCAAGTTTTCATAACAATCGGRAATCGGCATTTTTGGACACCGATTATGGCCGATTACATTGCACTCCACGAGGAGACTGCGTGGCAGGCTGACCACCTGTTATGCGAGTGCAGCAAGGAGCCAAGGTAAGGTGCTAGCTAACATTAAACTTATCTTATAAAAAACAATCAATCTTAACATAATCACCAGTTAACTACACATGGTGGATGATATTACTAGTTTATCTAGCTTGTCCTGCGTTGCATATAATTGATGCGGTGCCTGTTAATCACAGCCTACTTCGCCAAACGGGTGATTTAACAAGCGCGTTCGGGAAAAATGCGCTGTCGTTGCACCAATGTGTACCTAACCATAAACATCAATGCCTTAATTAAAATACATACACAAGTATATATTTTTAAACTTGTATATTTAGTTAATATTGCCTGCTAACATGAATTTATTTTAACTTGGGAAATTGTGTCACTTCTCTTGCATTCTGTGCAAGCAGAGTCAGGTTATATGCAGCAGTTTGGGCCGTCTGGCTCGTTGCGAACTGCGTGAAGACCATTTCTTCCTGACAAAGACCGTTAATTAAGTCTATGATTTGATAGAGCAGTCAGTCTGACTGAGCGGTGGTAGGCAGCAGGATGCTCGTAAGCATTCATTCAAACAGCACTTTCCTGCATTTGCCAGCAGCTCTTCGCTGTGCTTCTATCACGACTCCTACCGAAGGTGGCTCCTCTTCCTGTTCAGGTGGCGTACGGCGGTCGTCGTCACCGGCCTACTAGCTGCCATCGATCCCTTTTCCCTTTTATGTTGGTTTTGTCTGATTTGTTTCACCTGTTTCTTGTTTAGATTTTGAGTTGGGCTATTTAAGTCGGTAGGACCGCCTGCTCTTTGTGCGGGCTTGATTATTTTGCCCATTGTGTTGGCGTGTGGTAGTGCGTGTTGTTTAGTTACCTGTTTTGGGCATTTGTTTGATTACGCCCAGTTTCGTGGAGAGTACTACTTTTCCCTGTGCGTTATTCTGAACTTTCTGCCTCCTGCATCTGACTCCGCACCCACTATGCCTAGTGTGTTACAGCTTCAAGCATTGCGCTGTTTATGACTTCAAGCCTATCAACTCCCGAYATTAGGCTGGCAATACTAAAGTACCTATTAGAACATCCAATAGTCAAAGGTATATGAAATACAAATGGTATAGAAAGAAATAGTCCTATAATAACTACAACCTACAACTTCTAGACTCATGTTAAAAGGAACCACCAGCTTTCATATGTTCTGAGCAAGGAACTTAAACGTTAGCTTTTTTACATGGCACTTTCTTCTCCAACACTTTGTTTTTGCATTATTTAACCCAAATTGAACATGTTTCATTATTTATTTCAGACTAAATAGATTTTATTGATGTATTATATTAAGTTAAAATAAGTGTTCATTCAGTATTGTTGTAAWTGTCATTATTACAAATATATATATAAAAATCGGCCAATTAATTGGTATTGGATTTTTTTGGTCCTCCAATATTCGGTATCGGTATCTGCGTTGAAAAATCATAATCGGTCGACCTCTAGTGGAAAGCCTCAAGTTCCTCGGCGTACACATCGCAGACAAACTGAAATTGTCCACCCACACAGACAGTGTGGTGAAGAAGGCGCAACAGCACCTTTTCAAACTCAGGAGGCTGAAGAAATTTGGCTTGGCACCTGAAACCCTCACAAACTTTTACAGATGCACAATTGAGAGCATCATATCATATCGGCTGTATCACCGCTTGGTACACAACTGCACCGCCTGCAACTGCAGGGCTCTCTTGAGGGTGGTGCGGTCTGCCCAGCGCATCACTGGGGGCAAACTACCTGCCCTCCAGGACACCTACAGCACCCGATGTCACAAGAAGGCCAAAAAGATTATCAAGGACAACAACCAACCGAGCCACTGCATGTTCACCCCGCTATCATCCAGAAGGCAAGATCAGTACAGGTGCATCAAAGCTGGACAAGAGACTGAAAAACAGCTATATCTCAAGGCCATCAGACTTTAAATAGCCAATACTACCACATAGGCTAGTGATGGCTATTAATAGACATAGACTTGAAATCACTGGCCACTTTAACTTCTTAGGCTGGGTGGCAGTATTGGTAGCTTGGATGAAAAGGTGCCCAGAGTAACTACCTGCTACTCAGCTCACAGGCTAAGATATGCATATTATTAGAGATTTGGATAGAAAACACTCTGAAGTTTCTAAACTGTTTGAATGATGTCTGTGAGTATAACAGAACTATATGGCAGGCAAAAACCTGAGAAAAATCAACCAGGAAGTGGGAAATCTGAGGTTTTAGGTTTTTAATGGCTCCGTGGGATGTTCAAGTTTCAGATATTTTCTATAACCAAACCCTGATGTGTA
>NC_036842.1:86761471-86775936 GCF_002910315.2 Salvelinus sp. IW2-2015
GGCATGGGACAGGGTGAGTGTGTGTTATGACTCGTGGATACAGCTCAGGTAGGTACTAGTTCAAAGTACGGTAATGAGGAGCCCTCACACCTCTGTCAGCATAACTTTGAAGATGGTCCCAGGCTATTAACATTATAAGCAGGATACTAGGTCGTATAACCTAGATTTTAATTAACAAACTTTATCTAGCGTAAGCCGGCAGGATCTAGAATGTTGGCGACTAGTTCATGCTATCCTGGCCTTCCTAGAAGTGGGACGAATAAGACACACTAGTAGATACGCCAGAAGAATGACAAGAACAATCTAAGAGAACACAGTACAACGCAATGTCTCCCAAAGGACTGCAGGCCTGCAGTTTTTACGTTTAGGCATACATAGACGGAAAGTGACCTCGTGGTGTCAACACACAGAAGCAAGCTCCCACAGTGGCTAGGTGGATATGCTATCTAGTATAAGTACTAAATATGTAACCAAGTCAAAAGCACTCTTACATTGCGCTTATGTAAAAATATGTGCGAATGGTAGAAAGAAATTAGAAAGGGCATTATGCCCTGTGTCGCTCAAGATTCGTGAAAGGAACACCAAGTATATTCACTACTTTCATTCATTTATGCATTAAATTCATTATAGGTCGTGTAGAGTACAATATGATGATTAATAAGAACCTCTAAGAAGAAAGACCCATACATGGGCACGTTACCTCTTGTAGATACAACATCATATATTATGCTTCTAGGAACAAAATTAGAGTAAAACACAGGAGCTAAGAGTCTTGCGCACACAGAAAAACCCAAGAATCCACACCCCTGGATGACCGCGGAGTGCTGGCAAAAATAAGGGCAACCAGCGGGGCCCAAGAGTCCTAAAGAGTCCAGTGAAGGACAGTAGGAATTGATCCGTGCGATGATAGCGACATGTGATGGTGGTCAGGAGCCTCATAGTGGTATTGTTCCTCTAGCACCAATAAACCGCCTGGCCAAATCCATCATTGGCTCCCTTTGCCTTCGTAGGCACCCATGTTACCAATTGACATCCAGGAAGCACACCTATAACACGTGGTTGTCATCAACTACATCGAGTCCTATGGATGCCAGACAAGACGTTTAACATTGAGTATTCGACTGCTCGGGTGATTTATGTGAAGACAGCAAGATCCGCAAGGTCTCAACCAGCAAGCATCATCGATTAACCGTCGACCACTTCACTGTAGCTTGGATAGGCTGCTTTATTGAAGCACTGACATTATTCCATGTAATGATAGTCAATTAGCACAATTCGCAACCAAAGCCACCAACCTCTCCAAGGACCGCACCTGCTGCAATCGAGATAATACTTATTTGCAAAATTCTCTTGACCAAACTCCTAATAAGTCTAGCTTTAGTCCCACGATGAACCAGGGTATAGCACACTTTGTGCACTTTTCCATTGGTTATGAATGCAAACAAGGCAAGCTCAGTCGAGCATTTAAGTATTTGGAACCCCAGATGCTAGCCCGGCAGTGGCCAGGACGTTTTACGCCTATCAGGTCTATCCTAACAGGACCAGGGTGAACCCTAATGTGGCACCGTTTTAGAACGTCGTGAATATGAACAGAGGCTATCTCTGGCATACTTAACACAATCAGTTGCCACATCTCGACACCAACAAGTAGTCATGGACTATGAATTGGACAACCATATGACGAGAACAGCCTACAGGCAGGCCCAGGGACGTGAGGGGCTCTATGATGATAAAGTGCTTGCTCAATCACACACAAGGGATAGAGAAACCATTAAGCTCTAACAGTTGTCACACGTCAAGGCAAAACTAATCGGAGCAAGTGATCTTATGGACACTTCAGATCCTTGAGAGGGCCAGACAGAGGTCGCAGCCACACCACCAACACACTCGCCTAGGGAACCGCCCGATGTGAAGGTGCGCGATAACGATGAGACGTGGACTGGGACAGCCGATTGTTGAATCTCTCGGAAAAAGATGGCGGCGCGTATAGAATTATGGAGACCAGAATTTCCAAGTATTAATCACTCAAACAATCGGCGATCGGCATTTTTTTGGGAGCGCATTCCCAGATTATGAGATCCGCACTACTCATGCATATTATGCACCTAGCACTGTGATGAGATAGCGCTGGCGGTGGCATGGGCTTTAGGACGGCACCTGTTAAATGCCGATGTTGATGGCATCATACTGGAGCCCACAAAGGTCTCAAGCGCCGCTCGCTAGACTGACATTATAACTTATCTATAAATAACTAAACAATAACAAATTTACATACAATATAAATCCCTCTATCAGTTAAACATCATGAATATAGGCCCCACAGGATGTACATTACTAGTTTATCCCTAATCTTAGTCCTGTAGATTGCAGTATAAATATGAATGCAAGTAGTGACGCTGACAGGAAAATGCAACAAGCGTACAATTCGCCAAATAGGGATGATGTTAACAAAGCAGTGCTGTCTACGAGAAGAGACAAATGCGAGCTGCTCCGTTTGACACGCAAATACCTAGGGTTGACAATAACCAGACCAACAATCAAATGGCTTGTTACATCTTTTAGAGGCAAAATAGTCAAGTAAAGTCGCACCACGCTGCTATTTATTTTGATGCTTAATCGCTGTGACTAATATTTTTACATAGAAATCTACCTAAATTTGCCTGCTAACATGAATATTTATCTCATTTTATTTTATTTGTGGATTTTCACTTGGTGGAGAGGGGAACAATTGTAACCGATCCATTCTCTTAGCTTATTCATGGTACCTGCAAACAGTATGTTCAGGGATATATATGCGAGCAAGTTTAGGGCATTGATCTGGTCGTTGCGAAAACTAGACGAATAGATAACCACTTTCGTGCTGTTACTAAGAGACAAAAGACCGTTAATATAAAAGTGATTCTAGATGAATTGCCCGAATTAAGAAAGCAAGTCAGTCTGGAACTGAGGGCGGGGTTGCGTAGGCAGCAGAATTAGCTCGTAAGCTTATGTTTCCATATCCAAAACATGCAGGCTACTCTGAACTGGCCGCATCCTAAACAAACAAGACTTGGACTTTCCTCCGGCATTTCATATTGGCAAACAACCGCACAGTATAATCATTTCATTCAGGCACAGTCACAAGGTTAGGACTTCAGCTCTTCTGTGTTTCAGAAAATCCAACCTGTGTGGGCAGCGTCGAGACGGTGCGTCGTACAAGTCCCAGGCATGCTACTTACTAAGCTGCCCATCTGACACTACTCGTGATCGTCACCGATGTTCATGTTAAGGGTTTTAACTATGGTACACTGTGAGACTCTAATAGGTTAATCCAATGTTCTCGGTGATATCTCTTTTTCTGAGGTGTGTATGGAGTTCCTCAGAGATTGCGGGCTAATTTACCCTGAGTATCTCGGGGCAGGAACTCGAAACCTGACTTTTTAGGCCCTTGTGTCTGGCTGATTGAGTTATTCTCTCCAGTGTGTTGAGCGATGTGCCGCGATACGGTGCGTGTTGTTTAGTTACCTGTTTGGGCATTTGTTTGATACGCCCAGTTCGTGGAGAGTACTACTTTCCCTGTGCGTTATTCTGAACTTTCTGCCTCCTGCATCTGACTCCGCACCCACTATGCCTAGTGTGTTACAGCTTCAAGCATTGCGCTGTTTATGACTTCAAGCCTATCAACGCCACGGAATATTAGAGAGAGAGTTGTATTTCAGCTTTATTTTCTTATTCACAATCCACAGTGGTCAGAAGTACATACACTACAATTAGTATTTGTAGAATGGAACTATGGGTCAAATGTTTTGGGTAGTCCTCCACAAGGCTCCCACAAATACGTTTGGTAAATTCATTCCGCCGACAGAGCTGATGTAAACTGAGTCAGGTGGTACTCCGTGCTCACACCACCGGCATGCACCAGCTGCCCACAAATGTTCGAGAGGAAGACGGCTGGTGAAAGGGCCACGCCAATACCGGGAACTGTGGGCCGTGAAAGCCCAGAATTGCCACAAACGGGGGAAAAGTAGCTGGGCAATAGCTTAATAGTATCGGCTTGGTAGTCAAACTCATCCAATGTTACCGATCATTTAGGTATAATTGAAGTTGACACTTAATGCGCAATTTTTATAGAAGAGACCACAAATGGCTCCTTAATATACAATAAACTACCAACTCTACAACTTCTAGGACCTCATGTCTATAGAAAAACAGTAGATAGTTTTGGCCACCAGCTTTGGATTTGATGTCTTCTCGTGAAGCTAATAGAATCCATTCAATAAACGGTATAGTTTCCTTGTGAACGTAGCGATATGTCACAGATAATGCGTTAAATCGTTCTCCGACAAACCCAGCTACACCTTCTTGTTTCAGCTAGCATTAATTTTAACAACCTTCAACACATTAGAAACATGTTATCATGTGAATTTACTGTTATTTTCTCACGATCTAAAACTCGCATCTTATTGATGTATTAATCTAAGTGTAAAAATTAAGTGTTCATTCCAGTTATTGGTTGTTAAATTGGTGATTATTCAAATATATATATTAAAAAGCCGGCCAAGGTTAATGTGATATTTGGATTTTGTTGGTCCTCCAAATATTCGCCCCCGGCTCATCGGTATTTCTGGTCTGCTTCGAACAAAATACATAATGCCAGGTCGACATCTCTCAGTGAGAAGCCTCCAAGTTCCTCGGTCGTAATGCACATCGCAGACCCAAAACTGACAAATTGGTGCTTCACCTACATCAGATCTGTGTTGAGTGGCTGAAGAGAAGGCGCGCGAACAGGCATCCCTTTTTCTCACTAACAGGAGGCTGAAGAAAGTTTGGTACCTGGTCGAGACCTGAAACCCTTGGCACAAACTTTTACCAGCGATGCACAACTTGAGAGCATCATGATTGGCGCCTGTGGTGTCTAGTGGTATCAATCGGGCTGTGGTTACAGGAAAACTATACGTGTGTATGTCTGATGGATATTTTCAACTTTACTGAGTTGATTGTTGCTTTTTGAATTTGGAGCCCCTGCATTGTGATTACACTGGGACTGGATCTACAGCCTTGAGACATCCATCTATTTAACATAAATCTTCAATAATGTTTCAACCGGAGAATTCCTTTGTCTTTCAGAAATGCAAGGAAAGCAGTCGCTCTCACGTGACAGGTCCCACAGACTCGCCAGAAGCGCATGTTCAGCTCTGGGCAGACATCTGACTGGCAAAGAGCTCTCTCCTGTCCCTCATTCTTCACAGCTAGAAGCATCAGGAACATATGGGTTCTAAAGGACTGTATGATCGATCTAGTGGGAAGCCTTAGCGAGTGCAAAAAAATGACCAATATCCCACCTGCTCAGTATTGGAGGGAGGCAACACCTATCAAACCTCGAGGATTTCCCACTCCTGGTTGAATTCTATGTGTCTGGCTCGTGTTTTTGCGGCCCAGTCGCCATTATTGAGTCCTGTTTTAATTATCTCAGCAGACAATCATTCAAACGCAAGTCTTATAATGAATGTACTTTGTTACAGAGGAAATGTAGTGACTCTTTTCCTAGTCCAAATGGCCTCCTCTAGGAAAATTAGATACTCTCGCAACTGAGACCACTGGGCGGGATGGATTAGTAGCAGGACACACAATCTTAACTGTCTTGGCACGCTGTAGCATTCATTTCCTACAGCTAGCTCAATACTGGCCCCCACCACATAAGTATTAGCTTATGGAGCCAACGGCTCTTCTTTTCTGCCACCAGCTCCTGCCCATTAAAGCCCAGTCTCCTGTGAGTTGTGTCACGGCTGTAAAGTGCCCTCATATGCGGTGGACATTGATACTCACCAATCGTCGACAATGTGGAAGCATTGGCAGCTGGTCCAGTTTCCATTTGAGTCTATCTTTGGACGCTCGTCTAGGCCATTTTGAATAGCCCTCCCTGACCTGAGTACGTGAATTTATGGTGCGACCTCTACTTGCAAGAGCTTGTTGTGGCATGCCATATTCTCTTTACACATTTTTGACTAACTGAGAGAATTTATTGCTCCGGTCGGAGATGTTTCACAGTAGTTTCGATATTCTTCTTCAGTAAAGGAACTCAAACCCTTTAAGAATCGCATGGCCTACTTCATCCTATAACCTTTAGTCCCTGATCCTGTTCTGCCGAGAGCTCCGTGTCTTCGATTGGTGCCGCTTGTCTATAGGTGCGTGATTCGACTACGAGCCACCTGTACAATAGAACAGGTGTGTACTATTGTTGAGTTTTTGATCGGCAAGACTGTGGAGCATACACTATTTACGGACTCCGAACGTCATTTAGAAAACTCGATTTTTGTACACATCCCAACAGCGTCCGAGGGAAAATTTCTTGTATATTTACAAATTATATAGTTGTGTTGAAAAAGAATTAATCGATGGTTCTTAGGATTCAAATCCATACTTTGTGCTTTGTTGGGCATGAACAAACAGTCATTATTTCACCGTAGACTAATTGGTTAGACAAGGTTCCAAGCTGACTAACATCTTAACGATCATATACCAATATTCACCTGTAGCGCAACCTAATCAACGGAAATCATCCATGGGGTCTAGACGGTTTACATACACATACGTTGAGTGTGCCTTTAAACAGCTTGGGAAATTCAAGAAAATGATGCCATGGCTTTAGAAGCTTCTGATAAGCTAATTGACATCATTTGTGTCAATTGGAGGTGTACCTGTGGATGTATTTCAAGCCTACCTTCAAACTCAGTGACTCTTCGCCTGACATCATAGGGAAATCAAAAGAAGATCAGCCAAGAGCTCAGAAAGAAATTGTAGACCTCCACAAGTCTGGTTCATCCTTGGAAGCAATTTCCAAACATCTGAAGGTACTACATCATCTGTACAAACAATAGTACGCAAGTATAAACACCATGGGACCACACAGCCGTCATACCGCTCAGGAAGGAGACGCGTTCTGTCTCTTAGAGATGAACGCACTTCGGTGCAAAAAGTGCAAACACATCCCAGAACAACAGCAAAGGACCTTGTGAAGATGCTGGAGGAAACCGTAACAAAAGTATCTATATCCACAGTAAAACAATCCTATATCGACATAACCTGAAAGGCCACTCAGCAAGGAGAAGCCACTGCTCCCAAAACTGCCATATAAAAGCCAGAATACGGTTCGCAACTGCACATGGGTACAAAGATAGTACTTTTTGGAGAAATGTCCTCTGGTCTGATGAAACAAAAAAGAACTGTTTGCCATAATGACCATTGTTATTTTGGAGGAAAAAGGGGGAGCTTGCAAGCCGAAGAACACCATCCCAACCATGAAGCACGGGGTGGCAGCATCATGTTGTGGGATGATTTGCTGCAGGAGGGACTGGTGCACTTCACAAAATATATGCATCATGAGTCAGGAAAATTATTGGATATATTGAAGCAACATCTCAAAACATCAGTCAGGAAGTTAAAGCTTGTCGGCAAATGAGTCTTCCAAATGGACAATGACCCCAAGCATACTTCAAAGTTGTGGCAAAATGGCTTAAGGACAACAAAGTCAAGGTATTGGAGTGGCCATCACAAAGCCCAGACCTCAATCCTAGAGAAAATTGTGGGCAAAACTGAAAAAGCGTGTGTGAGCAAGAGGCTACAAAACTGACTCAGTTACATCAGCTCTGTCAGGAGGAATGGGCCAAAATTCACCAAACGTATTGTGGGAAGCTTGTGGAGGACTACCAAAACATTTGGACCCCAATTTAAAGTCAATTCTACCAAATACTAATTGAGTGATGTTAAACTTCTGACCCACTGGAATGTGATGAAAGAAATAAAAGCTGAAATACAATTCTCTCTTACTATTATTCTGACATTTCACATTCTTAAAATAAAGTGGTGATCCTAACTGACCTAAGACAGGGAATTTTTACTATGATTAAATATCAGGAATTGTGAAAAACTGAGTTTAAATGTATTTGGCTAAGGTGTATGTAAACCTTTGACTGAACTGAGATCATGTGACAGATCATGTGACACTTAGATTGCTCACAGGTGGACTTTTTAAAACTAATTTTGTGACTTCTGAAGATAATTGGTTGCACCAGATCTCATTTAGGGGCTTCATAGCAAAGGTGGTGAATACATATGCACGCACCACTTTCCGTTTTTAAGTCATTTTTTTCATTTCATTTCACCAATTTGGACTATTTGGTGTATGTCCATTACATGAAATCCAAATAAAAATAAATGTATATTACAGGTTGTAATGTAACAAAATAAGAATAATGCCAAGGGGATCAATACTTTTGCAAGGCACTTTATGTACTGTATTCGTTACTGCATCTTAGTCTATGCCTCTCTGACATTGCTAGTCCATATATTTATATTTTCTTAATTACATTCCTTTACTTAGATTTATCTGTATTGGGTATATGTTGTGAAATTGTTAGATATTACTTGTTAGATATTACTGCACTGTTGGAGKTAGAAACACAAGCATTTCGCTACACCCGCAATAACATCTGCTAAACATGTGTATGTGACCAATAACATTTGATTTGATTTAATCACGCTTCACCATCTGGTAGTCTGACGACGACTCTGGGTTTGGCGGATGCCAGGAGAGTGCTACCTGTCCGAATGCATTGTGGCAACTGTAAAGTTTGGTGGAGGAGGAATAATGGTCTGGGGCTGTATGTATGTATGTATGTATGTATGTATGTATGTATGTACGTACGTATGTACGTATGCATGTATGTATGTTTGTGGGTGGGTGGTGGTGGTTTACATAGCAGGGGTACAGCTTCCAGGGTGGCCTTGCTTGTGTATGTTCATGAAATGCATGTGTAGTTATTTGAGGGTATGTTTGTGTGTGTTCACATACAGTATGTTAATTGTCTCTGCGATATTCCAGTAGTTCTCTGCATGGTGGGCAACAGAGCAGAGATGGCCTCGCAGGGTGGAAGCCCCGCTCCTAGTCTGGCACCATCGCACACCAGACAGACATTTTCTGTTCCCTCTCTAACTCTCTGGGACTGACACATTGAACATTCTTTCCAGTAATAATGAGTGTGGTTTTCTGGCACAGACCCTCTCTAGTTAAAATAAGGCCTTTCAATAGAGAAAACGACCTCAACCAAAGCGTAACAGGGCCTCTTTTGAATCAATGTGCCACAGAATGACGTGTAGAATAAAAAATACTGTGTGATATTAGCATTGAAAAAAATTATGCTTTAATTTCACTCCATTCCATTTTTAAAGAAGATGTGTTTGCTGTTTATCTGAATCAKACGCAATGGTGAGTGAAGCAACAGGCTAATTAGCACATTGCCTCAACATTGATATCTCTTCTGGTATTTTGTTTTTCCTGGCAGGTGAAAACATAGACTGCCTCTTCCAGAAAGTTTTAAACCTGTCGAGAGTAATATCTTCAAATCATGGAGGCTGGGGATATTACCCTTATACCTCCGCTGTTCACAGTCATAACACACCTGGGCCATGCCCGCCCGCCCAGCCATCGCCTACAGCAACATAACCTGAGAGAGGACACACAAACAACATGTATCACTCCTTTTTCTCCTGTTCTCTGTCTCTTCCCCCACCCTTCTCTCTCTCTTTCTCCCTCCCCCCTCTCTCTCCTCTCTCTCTACCCCGCACCCCTCCTCTCTCTCTCTCTCCCCCCCCCTCCTCTCTCTCTCTTTCTCCATCCCCCCCTCTCTCTCTCTCTCTCTCTCCCCCGCCTCTCAATTCAATTCAAGGGCTTTATTGGCATGGGAAACACATGTTTACATTGCCAAGCAAGTGAAGTAGATAATAAACAAAAGTGAAATAAACAAATACAAATGAACAGTAAACATTACACACACAGAAGTTCCAAAATAATAAAGACATTTCAAATATCATATTATGTCTATATACAGTGTTGTAATGAGTGCAAAAGTACAAAAGTACAAAAGGGAAAATAAATAAACATAAATATGGGTTGTATTTACAATGGTGTTTGTTCTTCACTGGTTGCCCTTTTCTTGTGGCAACACTCTCTCTCAGGTCTTTGGTAAGAGGTAGATGTGATGGGGAAGGAGGTATGGGAGGAGGGGGCAGGTGGTTAGAAAGAGGGGGGTGTTAATGCCTCCTAGCATGGAGAATGAACTTGACAGCCCCTTCAACCATTTTCCAAAATAGCTCCGACTGATATTGCAACGTTGGGCAACAACGCCTTAGATCGTCTCATGCTGACATCTTTATTTTTCCTTGACACCTTTTGATGATAAATCAGAGGATCACAGACAGGTTGCCTATGGGTTGTATTGGTGTATTGGTTCATGCTATTGGTTTCTAAAACAGACAGACACAGATAATTAGGACCAGTAGGTAAACAATGAGAGGTTATCTTCATTTTTGTTGCATTGACCAATGGGTAATGTTGTTATTGGTTTCTAGAACAGACAGACACAGCTAAATAGGACCAARAGGTAAACAATCATATCCTTCTCTATCGTCTCAGTTCATCCAAGGTCATCTGAGAGCATTGTCGGTAGCGTACAGAGTTTAGCCCATGTAACTCATTAGATGATGTCAATTCATTCCTGTTATCCTGTGTGAACTATGCAGGTGAGCAACAGATGTCAGAGAGGAGAGGAGCTGTGTTCTGTTCTCACTCCCATCTGGAAGCAGAGTTGGACTGTATAAAATATACATGTCCAAATTAAACCAGATGGAATCAGTTCCCTCTAAATAGCTTTCTATAAAATATTAAAGAAATATAGAAAATAGCTCTCTAAATCTTGAAAGTATAGCAGTACCCACTGTTTCTTAACCTCTCACAAATGATAAGGGCATATTGAGGTTTGTGACTAGCCCTGGTTAGAAAATGGTTGCAGGTAGACTAAAGCAGAATGTAACTCATAACTCATGTGCCACCTACAAGTACACGGTGCACCACACTTTGAAAAGTGGCAAACCTCAGAGACTCTTCCGTCTCTTCTTGTAGTAGTACTTGCATCCTGTTATGGCGTACCATCACACCTCATTGGCCAACACAGAACACATGCATAATGAATAACATGTGGATGCGTGCCTGTTTTTACCTGGAAAATATTARCTCACGGTGGCATGAAATACTATACACACCTGTTATGGCTTCTTCCCCTGTGAAAAAAGTAAATAGACTCAACCGTGGAGCTTAGGGGGAAAACGTAATGCTGTAAGGCTACAGGTCTTTGTTTYCCGAGGTTACAGTAGCCTACACGGCCTATTTTTAACCATGGAGTCTGGAAAGCCACCAGTGTGGCATATTTCTCATTGAGAACTAAAGTGTTGTAGAAGCAAAAGAGTGAAATAGCAACAACAATGCTTACTCTACATTCATGCCTAATCTTTTGGTAAGCACTTGTCATCTGAAGACATGTAGAGATTTCTAAGCACAGTTAGGACACATGAAAATGTAATTCCTTAGGCATTAATCATGCAAACACATTTATTTTTTATTGTGACATGGAATCAGTGGGATTCAAACCTATCACCTTCTGTTATCTATCCATGGAATTAGTCCACTGCTCCACCAGGATGAAGCTAACTTGCCATGTATTTTTATGCATACAAAGCTGTTCACTTTAGTCTATTCAAACGGAACCCATTTCAAAGGAAACAACCGCTCATTATGATCAGGTGTTGCCAATTAGTGYGCTTGGCCAGCACACCTGAACACAATTAACAAGATAGAGGATAGAGCATTTTCTTGTTGAGAATGGAATGTATATGTTTTTAAATTACATTCTTAGAATATCTAACTGAAATGTCACAAAGTTGTCTTGTCTTTTTTTATAGAAAGTTTTCTTAACGTTTTCGGATCAATTTGAAGACATTTATTTTATTTATTTTATTTATCCTTTATTTTACAGGTAAGTTGACTGGAACAATTTCTCATTCATGCCAACGACCTGGGGGAGAGGAGGGGGATGAATGAGCCAATTGTAAACATTACTTTCCATAGAACCATGAGGAAACTGTAGAAACATTAGGCTGAAGTACTGAAATTCCACCACGAAGAACATTGTTTCTTAACATTCTCTGAACTATTTGAGAACATTCCCAATGTCAACCTAGTTGGAGAATGTTCCTTCCATGTTTGAACTTTTAGGAAACATTCTGTTAAAGTATTAAATTCAAGAAAAATAGTTTTTGTTAAGTTCCTTAAATTGTGCTGAGAATGTTTCCCAACGTAAGCATTTAACCTCCACCATTCCCAGAAAAGTTGTGGGAAGTCGTATGCAATAACCATAGGACAAACCACAATCTCATAAGCTCAGAGACATATGGTAACTCAGAATTGATTATGTGTTAGCTGGGTAATTTCCCCTCACGGTTGGAGGGAAAGAGATATGCTCCTAAGTGATGTGTAGCGAGTTCCAACCAGGTGGAGACAACAGTGTGGTATTATCTTTTTCCCTGTTCCTGTATAAAGGTATCAGTGGTACAGTGTAAAGGAAGGATGGATGGCGAGAGGGATGACAGCATAGGGGTAATGCACAAACAGCAGTTCGGTCATGCCAAAAAACTAGACACCGTTGATCATGACTCATCAGGTCCATTAACATACCTAAGAGTCATGGGACCGCAGTAGCGTGCGTGGTTAAAAAATCACGTGGGGAAGCCAAGGCAGGAAAAAAAAGCCACATGTGTTGTGATAAATTGCATTGTTTCCTCTTATAACCTGTAGTTATATGCCTTGGCGACCGTGAAATGTATAGGCCTAGGTCGAGACAATAAGAAGATACATTGGCAGAATGAATTCAATCACACCTTTTGTTTCATCAACGAAACCGGGAAGAAACCTATGTCCAGTGAAAGTCCACAAAGATATTGCATGTAACAAACAGTTACATGAACTACGCATGGTCAAGTAAGTTAATGTTTCCCGACATAGAACCATGGAGCGTTAACACAAGTCGCAAAGAAAAACAGGAGCGCCACCAATTATTTAAGCACACAATTTCAAAGGTCAACATTTCAACTTCAACATCACATGACCTACGCTTCGTCTAATACAGTGACTAAAAGACAGCAAAAACAATTTAGTCCAATCAATGTAAGCCTAATATGATGTGGCTGTCCATGGTTTTGATTTCTGTGTGTCTGCGTGCATGTGTTCGTGCAAGTAGAAAAAACATGTTGACTCACCCTAACGTTACTTGTAGAGAAACTTCAATGCCATCCTCCTCTCTTTCATGTTGGCGAAACAGTCTCCCACTCTGTAATACAGTACACCCTTTTTTTGTTGTCCTAGCCTACCTGGCTAAAATACTTGTTCGCTAGCCTATCTTCCTTTCATGGGCAACGTTAGCTAATTATTAGCCTTCTACATCTAACAGTAGCTACATATTAAACTTCCATCCTCTTAGGCCAGGGACACAATATATGAATTTATAGTTGGATCAGAATCACCATTATTATCATTGGCCAGTACAGAGTATTAAGTAAAACTCAAGTTAAAATGTGCAAATCCCTATCTCCATCAATGGCTAATTTAGGAAAGGGACAATTTTAGCTAGCTAACTAGCCACCGGAGGACAACAACACAACGAGATGCTCACTGGCTTCCATTGAATTCAATGTTACGGGCTGCAACAATGTCATACTCTTTTTGACCAGACATCATCAGATAGCTTCCCTACACATAAAGAGACAGAGGGGCAATGTTTCTCTCGCTCCATTGCTTTCTCCAGTGAGATACATTCAGCCTCTTGTGAATTAAGGGAAAATTATGAAACACAGAGACGAAAGACTAGTTTTATTGACCCCTCCCTCTCCAGGTCAGAGTGGCTATCATCATCAGCCAATGAGGAAGCAAAGTTTGGCTGGGGAACAAGTTTTGACTGTGTTTTGGGAAGATTTATTGTCGGGAGGGTTAATGCGTAATTAGACAGTTCAGTGATGCCTAGAGGCCGGTGACGTAGACCTCCAGAACTGGTGCACGGAATGAGCAGCAGTACCTGGGGAATCCGTGACACTCAGCTTGGAGAGAAGAAGCCTCGTGAGGTATTGGTCTGCCACATGCATGAACCATTATTGGTCGGTCACATGAATGATAGCAACTGGTCACATGAATGATAGTAATTGGTCATATGAATGATAGCAATCAGTCACATAAATGATAGCAAACGAATAATGAATAAGCTAAATCATGCAAATATTACTGTCTGTGTAAGTATATAAGAGAACTAACGGGACTGCCCTGTTGGAGCTTCTAATCGACATGTGTACATGGTGCATGGAGTTGGTTGGAACCTCTCCAGTTAACTGTTAATAAACAATGATTCATTTAACTTTGACTTCGTGTCCCACTGTGTAAGAATTTCCTTGACAACGTCAATCCAGAGCATCCCAAACATGTTCAATGGGTGACATGTCTGGTGAGTATGCAGGCCATGGAAGAACTGGGACATTTTCAGCTTCCAGGAATTGTGTACAGATCCTTGCGACATGGGGCCGTGCATTATCATGCTGAGGTGATGGCGGTG
>NC_036842.1:86778338-86803070 GCF_002910315.2 Salvelinus sp. IW2-2015
CCCGGACCACTTTAGTAAATACCAAGATATAGCTCTCTAATCTTGATAGGAAGATATTATGCAAGTACCCCACTGTTCTTAACCTCTCACAAATGATAGCATATTGAGGTCCGTGACTAGCGGACTTGGGCGGAAAGCGCAGTTGAGAAAATGGACACACATTCCGCAGAAGCTAGATCTAATAAGCCAGTAATGTAACATCAATAACTCATAAGGTGCCAAACCTACAACGTGGTATACACGGAATCCTCAGCACTCGACTATTCGAAAGCTGGCGCAACCAGCTCAGATTCACTCGCCATACCTGTCATGCCCAAGTAAGATGGTGCGTACCATCACACCTCATGGCCAACATCACACAATAGCTAAATATAAAACTTTGTTTGTCATGCGTTTTATTGTGCCACAGTGCCCCAGTTTTTACCGCTGGAAGTACTTATCTCACTGGCTTTCTGGTGGGTGAGAAACTCAAGGCGGGGGTGGCTGAGTGAAATGACTTTACTACAAACCGGTGTATGGGTGTGGCTTTCCCCTTGAGGCGTACGTTCGAAAAAAAGTCCAGTATATAATCAGCATAGCGGCCTCTCCAACCGGTAGTGAGTCATCAACAGTCTGACGTAAACAAGGTTAGTAGAGAAATAGGGGTTCTCACGGTGACGCGTAGTCGGGAAACGTTAAATGCCTCCTTAGCGCTAACACGGTCTTTGACGTTTGCCAGACATCTCGTTCAAGTTAACGTCATTATTAGACTACACGGACCTAATTTTTAAACCACTGGCAGCTGGAAGAGCGAGCACACCAGTGTGCATATTTTCTCATTGAGACCTAAAGTGTTGATGAAATTTTTTTAGTTGAAAAAAAAAAATGCCATTCATGAAAAAAGAAAAAGAAAAAAAATTCTGAAAAAAAAAAAACAAGCAAAAGAGTGAAATAAAGCAACAACAGCTTACTCTACATCACTGCCTAATCTTTTGGTACAGAGCACTTGGTCATCTGAGACATGTACAGATTCTAGCACAGTGATAGGGACACGAGATGACAATGTATCCTAGCATTAATCACTGCAAACCAACCATTCTCATTGGACATCAATCTTTCCGGCGCGGCTAATTCAACTTACAACAAGAAAGCCCTTCTAAAAACTCACTGGTTAATTCTGTATCGCGATATCCAGGTCTGAGTAAATAGCTTCTCCTTCACTGACTCACCATCGTATGTTTTATATCGTCCTTAATGACATCGGTCGCAGAGCTTCGAGTGGCCATGTATTAGTTTGAATTTATAAATTTTTTTCTTTGCATTGTTTTACATAAGCTCTTGTTCACTTTACGTCTATTTTCACATACGGTACCCATTTCATAAAGGAACATTCAAACCACTCATTATGGATTCATGTTTGTTACTTTTTGCTGTTACCAATAGTGGGCTATGGCCAGCACACAGAGGGTACTGCTTTTTGTTGTCTTTTGTAATTTCGATCCTCTTTATCTCTTGTCTTTCTCTGAACACACATGAACAATTTATGATATATAAAGGATAGAACCTAGAGGAGAAGCCAATAGCGATAAAAGGTAGCATATCTCTCGTCAACGTAAGCACTTATATTTGAGAATGAAATTGTATATTTCGTTTAACATTATCTATTCTTTCTTTCATTACGAACCTATTCTATGTTTTCTGCTTGTCCAAGGGCGAGCTGTAGTCTTCAAACTAAGTTAAGCGTCCTCTATGATCATTATGAAAATAATAAAAAAAATTTGGAAAAAAAAAAAAAAAAAAAAAAAAAAAAAAAAAAAAAAAAAAAGAAAAAAAAAAAAAAAAAAAAAAATTGAAAAATGTTTCTTTTCGGGAAAAAAAGAAAAAAAAAAAAAAAAAAAAAAAAAAAAAAAAAAAAAAAAAAAAAATGAAAAAAAAAAAATAATACCAAAAAAAAAATAAAAATAGAAAAATTTTCTTAAAAAACGTTATTATACGGATCAATTATTGAAAGAATATTATTTATATTTTATATTTAATATTTATAATACACATATTATTTATAATATTTACAACAGGTTAAAGGTGAACATTGAAGAAACACCAAATTCTCATATAAATTGCAAAGCAACGACCTGGGAGAGGAGAGGAAGGGAAAACAAAAAACAATGAATTGACAAATATAGATAAACAACTTATCCATAGAACCATTAGAGAGAAGAGAAACACTAGAATAAAGAAAAACAATTATAGCAGCTGAAAAAAAAGTAACTGAGAAAATATCACCACAAGAAAAAAGAAACAATATAGATATATACAATATAAATAAACACTCCCATAGCATACTATTTAGTAACATTCCAAGTGTCAACTTGTTGGGAGTAATGATTCCTTCCATTGTTTGAAAACTTTAGGAAACATTTCTGTTAAAGTAATTAAATATTCACAGACAATAGTTTTTGCTTAGTTCCATTAAATATGTGCTGAGGAATGTTCCCCACTAAGCATTTAACCTCCATCCATTCCCAGAAAAGTTGTGGGACAAGTCTGGTATGCAAAAAAACCATAGGACAACCACAATCTCACTAACACTGAGAAACATATGGGACTCAGAATGTTTATGTGTTAGCTGCGGAATTTCCCCCTCACGGTTGAGGGAAAAGAGTTATGCTCCTAAGTGAGGTGTCGAGTTCAACCAGGTGGAAGACAAACAGTGTGGTTATCTTTTTTCCTTTCCTGTATAAGGTATCATATGACTGGTAACAGTGAAAGGAAGGATGGATGGCGAGAGGGATGACAGCATACGGAAGGTATGCACAACAGCAGTTCGGTCATGCAAAAAACTAGCCGTTGATCATGACTCTCAGGTCCATTACATTACCCCTAAGAGTCTATGGAGACACAGTAGCGTGCGTGGTTAAAATTCTAGTGGGGAAGCCAAGGCAGGAAAAAAAGCCACATGTGTTTGTGATAATGCATTGTTTCCTCTTAAACCTGTTAGTTCATATGCCTTAGCGACCGTGATATATAATAGGCCTAAGGTCGAGACAATAAGAAGATATCATTGGCAGAATGAATTCAATCACACCTTTGTTTCATCACGAAACCGGGAAGAAACCTTGTCCAGTGAAGTCCACAAAGCATATTGCATGTAACAAACAGTTACATGAACTACAGCATGGTCAAGTAAGTTAATGTTTCCGACATAGAACCATGGAGAGTTAACACAGTCGCAAAGAAAACAGGAGCTTGCCACCATTATTAACAGCACCATTTCAAGGTCAACATTTCAACTTCAACATCAAATGACCTACGCTTCGTCTAATACAGTGACTAAAAGACAGCAAAAACAATTTAGTCCAATCAATGTAGCCTAATATGATGTGGCTGTCATAGGTTTTGATTTCTGTGGTGTGCGTGCGTGTGGTTCGTGCAAGAAAAACATGTTGACTCACCCTAACGTTACTTGTAGAGAAACTTCAATAGGCCATTGAATGGAGTTGGTGGAACTCTCCAGTTAACTGTAATAAACAAGATCAATTTAACTTTTGACTTCGTGTACCACTGTGTAAGAATTTCCTTGACAACATCAAATCCAAGAGCATCCCAAACATGCTTCAATGGGTGACATGCTGGTGAGTATGCAGAACCACCATGGAAGAACTGGGACATTTTCAGCTTCCAGGAATTGTGTACAGATCCTTGCGACATGGGGCCGTGCATTATCATGCTGAGGTGATGGCGGTGGATGAATGGCACAACAATGGGCCTCAGGAACTCGTCTCAGTGCATTCAAATTGCCATCAARAAAARGCAATTGTGTTTGTTGTCCATAGCTTATGCCTGCCATACCATAACTCTACCGCCACCATGGGGCACTCTGTTTACAACGTWGACATCAGCAAACCGCTCACCCACACAACGCCATACACGTGGTTTGTGGTTGTGAGGCCAGATGGACGTAATGCCACATTTTTTAAAACAATGTTGGAGGCGGCTTATGGTATAGAAATTAGCATTACATTCTGTGGCAACAGCCCTGGTTGATATTCCTGCAGTCAGCATGCCAATTGCACGCTCCCTCAAAACTTCAGACATCTGTGGCATTGTGTTGTGTGACAACTGCACATTTCAGAGTGGTCTTTTATTGTCCCCAGCACAAGGTGCACCTGTGTAATGATCATGCTGTTTAATCAGCTTCTTGATATGCCACACCTGTCAGGTGGATGGATTATCTTGTCAAATGAGAAATGCTCACTAACAGGGATGCAAAAARAAATTGTGAACATTTCTGGGATTTCATTTCAGCTCATGAAARGTGGGACCAACACTTTACATGTTGCYTTTATATTGTTGTTCAGTGTGTAATAAACCTCTGGTTATGGACACATTCACCTTGTCCTTGCCAGACAGTCTGTAACGACTCAGAACCAAAACCAATCAACATTAAGTAATAGCGGGTGAGGTCATGCACAGGCAACCGCTCACACAAGCTCCAGCTAGCCGTTTTTACATGGTCCCTCATTTCGCCAGATTTAGCGCCGAACAGTATTTACATMAACATTAAGACGCGTCTCTTGCGGTACAGTTTTGGAAGCATAAGGACCTTCTCTTTCATATCAGCGAGAAATAATTGTCAAAAACAAAAGAGCCTATTGTGCCTTCCAATACATTATCGTCATTTCCGGTCACAACTTGTAGACTTGTTTACGTGCTGCTGTGCGGTTTGTTGCTAACGTTTCTTTGCTACCTGCCAACTTCACGGTTTTTACTTTTTAATTACCGTTACCGTATTTTTCCCTCAATCTACTTTTTTCATTCAACTTTTTCACCCCAGACGCTTTATCTMGACATGGTTCTACACGACCTCCACCAGCAGAAGCTAAGTAGTAACATTAACATTATGCCTTCTAATTGCAGTCGCTGTAGTCATAATATACAGGAGAACGATCGCCTTCTGGCGAGGATAGCCGTGCTGCAAGCCCAGCTTCAGACGCAATCCATAGGATGTAATGATCACAATATAATAGCCATATCTAGGAAAACCAAAGTTCCAAAGGCTGGGCCTAATATAGTGTATAAGAGGTCATACAATAACTTTTGTTGTGATTCCTATGTTGATGATGTAAAAAATATTTGCTGGTCTGCGGTGTGTAATGAGATGCAACCAGACGCTGCAGTTGACGCATTTATGAAACTATTTATTCCAGTTACTAATAAGCACGCACCCATTAAGAAAATGACTGTAAAAACTGTTAAATCCCCTTGGATTGATGAAGAATTGAAAAATGGTATGGTTGAGAGGGATGGGGCAGAAGGTATGGCAATTAAGTCTGGCAGCCCAACTGATTGGCAAACGTACTGCAAATTAAGAAATCTTGTGACTAAACGAAATAAAAATTTAAAAAAAACAATACATTGCAACAAAGATAAATTATATGAAGAATGATAGTAAAAAGCTTTGGGGCACCTTAAATGACATTTTGGGGAAAAAAGCCAACTCGGCTCCTTCATTCATTGAATCAGATGGCTCATTCATCACAAAGCCCACTGATATTGCAAACAACATGAATTACTTTTTCATTGGAAAGATAAGCAAACTTAGGGATGACATGCAAGCAACATACATTGACACTACACATCCAAGTATATCGGACCAAATTAGGAAAGACAAGAATTGTACTTTTGAATTCCGTAAAGTCAGTGTGGAAGAGGTTAATTTTGTTGTTGTTGTCTATCAACAATGACAAGCCACTGGGGCCACTGGGGTCTGACAATCTGGATGGAAAATTACTGAGGATAATAGCAGACGATATTMCCACTCCTATTTGCCACATCTTCAATTTAAGCCTACTAGAGAGCGTGTGCCCTCAGAACTGGAGGGAAGCTAAAGTCATTCTGCTACCCAAGAATAGTAAAGCCCCCTTTACTGGCTCAAATAGCCGACCAATCAGCCTGTTACCAACCATTAGTAAACTTCTGGAAAAAATTGTGTTTGAACAGATACAATGCTATTACACAGTAAACAAATTGACAACAGAATTTCAGCATGCTTATAGGGTAGGACACTCAACAAGCACAGCACTTACACAAATGACTGATGATTGGCTGAGAGAAATTGATGATAGAATTATTGGGGGGGCTGTTTTGTTAGACTTCAGTGCAGCTTTTGACATTATTGATCATAGTCTGCTGCTGGAAAAACGTATGTGTTATGGCTTTACACCCACTGCTATAATGTGGATAAAGAGTTATTTGTCAAACAGAACACAGAGGGTGTTCTTTAATGGAAGCCTCTCAAATATAATTCAGTTAGAATCAGGYATTCCCCAGGGTAGCTGTTTAGGGCCRTTGCTTTTTTKAATTTTTACTAATGACATGCCACTGACTTTGAGTAAAGCCAGAGTGTCTATGTATGCGGATGACTCAACACTATACACGTCAGCTACTACAGCGACTGAAATGACTGCAACACTCAACAAAGAGCTGCTGTTACGTTCAGAGTGGGTGGCAAGGAATAAGTTATCCCTAAATATTTCTAAAACTAAAATAATTGTATTTGGAACAAAACACTCACTAAACCCTAAAGTAAATCTTGTAATAAATAATGTGGAAATTGAGCAAGTTGAGATGAATAAACTGCTTGGAGTAACCCTAGATTGTAAACTGTCATGGTTAAAACATATTGAGTAGCTAAYATGGGGAGAAGTCTGTCTATAATAAAGCGATGCTCTGCCTTCTTAACAACACTATTAACAAGGCAGGTCCTACAGGCCCTAGTTTTGTCGCACCTTGACTAATGTTCAGTCGGGTGGTCAGGTGCCACTCAAAAGGACTTAGGAAAATTGCAATTGGCTCAGAACAGGGCAGCACGGCTGGCCTTTGGATGTACACAGAGAGCTAATATTAATAATATGCATGTCAATCTCTCCTGGCTGAAAGTGGAGGAGAGATTGACTTCATCACTACTTTTATTTATGAGAGGTATTGTCATGTTGAATGCATCGAGCTGTCTGTCTAAACTATCAGCACACAGCTCGGACACCCATGCATACCCCACAAGACATCAGTCCCCAGAAGTCCTCCAGTCCCCAGAACAGTCTATGGGACGCACACAGTACTACATAGAGCCATGACTACATGGAACTCTATTCCACATCAAGTAACTGACGCAAGCAGTAAAATTACAATTAAAAAACAGATTAAAAAACACCTTATCGAACAGAGGGGACTGTGAAGCAACACAAACATTGGCACAGACACACACACACGCACGCACGCACGCACGCACGCACGCACACACACACACACACAATACATACATATGGATTTAGTACTGTACATTTGTGGTAGTTGTGGAGTAGGGGCCTGAGGGCACACAGTGTGTTGTGAAATCTGTGAATGTATTGTAATGTTTTTAAAATTGTATAAACTGCCTTAATTTTGCTGGACCCCAGGAAGAGTAGCTGCTGCTTTGGAAGCAGCTAATGGGGATCCATAATAAATACAAATACAAATAGTTAGGCAAGAGTAATTTAAGTATAGGAAAGGATGAAGTAGCATATGTGCCACCAACACGTACAGATAGTAGTATAAATCCCTTCGCACAGTCCCCGCAACCGGACAATTTTCTCATGGCTTCTGGAACAAAATGCTGTAGGAATGCTCAACCAGTGTCGCTCATTCAGCCGACAGAAACTTTCAACCGGTACTCCACATTAAGCAACGAGTCGGAGTCAGAGTCTGAGTCTTCTCTGGTCTCGCCTCCACCCGTTCCGGGGTCTGAGACGCCGAAGCCTCCCACCATTAGCTCTGACAAATTGAAAACCCTAGTCATTGGCGACTCCATTACCCGTAGTATTAGACTTAAATATAATCATCCAGCGATGTTTACCAGGGGGCAGGGCTACCGACGTTAAGGCTAATCTGAAGATGGTGCTGGCTAAGGCTAAAACTGGCAAGTGTAGAGAGTATAGGGATATTGTTATCCACGTCGGCACCAACGATGTTAGGATGAAACAGTCAGAGGTCACCAAGCGCAACATAGCTTCAGCGTGTAAATCAGCTGGAAAGATGTGTCGGCATRGAGTAATTGTCTCTGGCSCCCTCCCAGTTAGGGGGAGTGATGAGCTCTACAGTAGAGTCTCACAACTCAATCGCTGGTTGAAAACTGTTTTCTGCTCCTCCCAAAAGATAGAATTTGTAGATAATAGGCCCTCTTTCTGGGACTCACGCACAAACAGGACCAAGCCTGGCCTGCTGAGGAGTGATGGACTCCATCCTAGCTGGAGGGGTGCTCTCATCTTATCTATGAACATAGACAGGGCTCTAACTCCTCTAGCTCCACAATGAGATAGGGTGCAGGCCAGGCAGCAGGCTGTTAGCCATCCTGTCAGCTTAGTGGAGTCTGCCACTAGCATAGTCAGTGTAGTCAGCTAAGCTATCCCGTGTCTGTGCCTCAATCTAGGCTGGGCAAACTWAACATGGCGGTGTTRGCCTTAGCAATCTCACTGGAATAAAGACCTCCTCCATTCCTGTCATTATTGAAAGAGATTGTGATATCTCACATCTCAAAATAGGGCTACTTAAAGTTAGATCCCTCACTTCCAAGGCTGTTATAGTCAATGAACTAATCACTGATCATAATCATGATGTGATTGGCCTGACTGAAACATGGCTTAAGCCTGATGAATTTACGGAGGTGTTGCTAACATTTATGATAGCTAGTTTCAATTTACAAAAATAAATGACTGCGTTTTCGTCTTTTGAGCTTGTAGTCATAATCTATGCAGCCTACTCAATCACTTTTTATAGCTACTGTTTACAGGCCTCCTGGGCCGTATACAGCGTTCCTCACTGAGTTCCRTGAAACTCCTATCAGACCTTGTAGTCATGGCAGATAATATTCACATTTCGGTGACTTTAATATTCACATGGAAAAGTCCACAGACCCACTCAAAGGCTTTCGGAGCCATCATCGACTCAGTGGGTTTTGTCCAACATGTCTCCGGACCTACTCACTGCCACAGTCATACTCTGGACCTAGTTTTGTCCAGGGCAATAAAATGTTTGTGATCTTAATGTTTTTCCTCATAATCCTGGAACTATCGACCCACCACATTATTACGTTTGCAATCACAACAAATAATCTGCTCAGACCCCAACCAAGGAGCATCAAAAGCCGTGCTATAAATTCTCGACAACCCAAAGATTCCTAGATGCCCTTCCAGACTTCCTCCATCTACCCAAGGAGGTACAAAAATCGGTTTACCACCTAACTGAGGAACTACATTTTACCTTGTGTAATACCATAGATGCAGTCGCACCCCTATAAACCAAAAAATTTGTTCATAAGAACTAGCTGGTATACAGAAAAATACCCAAGCCCTGAAGCAAGCTTCCAGAAATTGGAACAAAAATGGCGCAACCACAACTGGGAAAGTGTCTTCCGACTAAGTTGGAAAGACAGTACCATGCTGTATCGAAGAGCCCTCACTGGTGCCCGATCATCCTATTTTTCCAACTCAATTGAGGAAACTACGAACAATCCAGAATGTATGTTTGATACTGTCGCAAAGCTAACTAAAAAGCAGCATTCCCCAAGAAAGGATGGCTTTCACTTCAGCAGTGATAAATTCATTAACTTCTTTTACGAAAAGATAATGATCATTAGAAAGCAAATTACGGASTCCTCTTTAAATCTGCGTATTTCTCCAAAGGTCAGTTGTCCTGAGTTGTATAGATCTTTGCAAAACTTCTACAGTAAGTGTATATCTTTTTTTATTATTATCCTTTCTCGCGGATGAAACATGATTGACATTTCTAAACGTTAAAACACAGCGTTGGGATTGTAGTTCACACGAGGTAGTCATGGGCGAAGCTAGTGGCTGAAAACTGTAAGGAGAAGGCAGAATGCACTAGCCCAGGCCCTTGAGGACTGGAATTGCCCACACCTGTGACTAGCTGGTGATTTTTTTCCTACCCTAGAGACACTCTCTGGGTTGAAGAGTTGCCACCCAGAAATAGTTTCCATTCRGCCGGGTGAGAATTTGGAACAAGTGCCTTAGGTAAGTGTTTACATGACTGCCATCTATTGCAGCCTCCTTCAGCCGTTGTCAAAAGGACCAACGCAACACATTTACATTCCAAGTCTCCCAAACCTTATGCTATTGAGAAATTGTCCCACAACCAGACCAATGTAGATGCATAATGTAAAACAGGCCACATGTACCACAGAAATTTTCATTGCTTAACCAAACATACTAATGTCCCCCTTTATGTTAACTTTACTGCCAATTTTGCAATATGCACATCTAAAATGTATCCGGAGATGAAGGCATTCATTTTACGTGCCCCCAACCTTYGTTTTTTCTCGTTTATTTGCGTTGTTTGTAACTTATTATTTTACTTATTTTGTACATAATGTTGCCATCACCGTCTCTTATGACTGAAAATAACTTCTGGACATCAGGACTGTGATTACTCACCACGGACTGGCAGAATCCTATTTTCCAATAACGAGTCTGACGAGCCTGACGCGAACGATATGCTGCTTTCTCGGGAACAGGCCCAGATCCCCGTGATTTGCGTGAAGAGGAGGCGGAGAAAAAGGGTCCGGAGGGCGGCTGCCATCTGAGAATTCGTAGGCGATCTAAAAAAAATACTACATCCTTCCATTCTGCTAGCAAACGTGCAATCTTTGGACAATAAAATAGATGACCTACGTGGAAGATTTAACTACCAACAGGACATTCAAAACTGTAATACAGTATCTTATGTTTCACGGAGTCGTGGCTYAACGAAGACACTATCAACATAGAGCTGGCTGATCATACGCTGCACTGGCAGGATAGAACAGCAGCGTCTGGTAAGACAAGGGGCGGCGGACTATGTATTTTTGTAAATAATAGCTGGTGCATGATATCTAAGGAAGTCTCGAGCTATTGCTCACCTGAGGTAGAGTATCTCACGATAAGCTAGAGAGTTTATCTGTATTTTTCGAAGCTGTTTACATACCACCACAGTCACGGGCTGGCACTAAGACAGCATTGAATGAGCTGTATTCCGCCATAAGCAAACAAGAAAACGCTCACCCAGAGGCGGTGKTCCTAGTAGCCGGGGACTTTAATGCAGGGAAACATACATCCGTGTGATCAAACTTCTATCAGCATGTTAAATGTGCAAACAGAGGGAAAAATCTCTGGACCACCTTTACTCCACACACAGAGACGCATACAAAGCTCTCCCTCGCCCTCCATTTGGCAAATCTGACCATAATTCTATCCTCCTGATTCCTGTTTTCAAGCAAAAATTTAACTAGATAATAACAAAGTGTTCAGATGAAGCAGATGCTAAGCTACAGGTTGTTTTGCTAGCACAGATTGGATGTTCCGGATTCCTTCGATGGCATTGAGGAGTACATCACATCAGTCATTGGCTTCATCAATAAGTGCATCGATGATGTCATCCCACAGTGACCGTACGTACCTACCACAACCAGAAGCCATGGATTACAGGCAACATCCGCACTGAGCTAAAGGCTAGAGCTGCCGCTTTCATGGAGCGGGACTCTAACCGGAAACTTTAAGAAATCCTGCTATGCCCAACGAACCATCAAACAGCAAGCATCAATACAGGACTAAGATCGAATCTACTAACGGCTCTGACACTCGTCGGATGTGGCAGGCTGCAAACCATTAAGACTACCAAGGGAAGCACAGCCGAGAGCTGCCCAGTGACACGAGCCTACAGACAAGCTAACTACTTCTATGCTCGCTTCGAGGCAAATACACTGAAACATGCATGAGAGCACCAGTTGTTCTGGAAGACTGTGTGATTACGCTCTACACAACCGATGTGAGTAAGACCTTTAAAGGTCAACATTCACAAGGCGCAGGGCAGACGGATTACCAGGACGTGTACTGCGAGCATGAGCTGACCAACTGGCAAGTGTCTTCACTGACATTTTCAACCTCTCCTGTCGAGTCTGTAATACAACATGTTTTAAGCAGACCACCTAGTGCCTGTGCCAAGAACACTAAGGTAACCTGCCTAAATTATACGCGACCGTAGCACTCACGTCTGTAGCATGAAGTGCTTTGAAAGTAGATCATGGCTCACATCAACACCATTATTCAGAAACCCTAGACCCATCCAATTTGCATACCGCCCAACAGATCACAGATGATGCAATCTCTATTGCATCCACACTGCCCTTTTCCACCTGGACAAAAGGAACCCTATGTGAGAATGCTATTCATTGACTACCCTCAGCATTCAACACCATATTACCCACAAAGCTCATCAATAAGCTAAAGACCCTGGACTAAACACCTCCCTTGCAACTGGATCCTGGACTTCCTGACAGGCCGCCCCAGGTGGTAAAGGTAGGTAACAAACATCTCCCACGCTGATCCTCAACTCAACACACCTCAGAGGTGCTGCTCAGTCCCGTCCTGTACGCCCTATTCACTCATGACTGCAAGCCAGGCACGACTCCAACACCATCATTAAGTTTGCCGATGACACAGTGGTAGGCCTGATCACTGACAACGCGAGACAGCCTATAGTGAGGAGGTCAGAGACCTGGCATGTGGTGCCAGGACAACAACCTCTCCCTCAACGTGATCAAGACTGTTACGCTCGTCGTTTGAAGAGGAGACCAAGGTGCAGCATGGTAGGCGAACATCTTCATTTTATTGAAATGAACACCGAAAAACAACAAAACAAAACGAACGTAAAGTTCTGCAGGCTACACAGCAACTATACAAAATCAAGATCCCACAAACTAGGTGGGAAAAGGCTGCCTAAGTATGATCCAATCAGAGACAACGATAGACATGCCTCTGATTGGGAACCATACCAGGCCAAACAAAGAAATAGAATTCACCTAGATTGCCACCCTAGTCACACCCTGACCTAACCAACATAGAAAATAAAAGCTCTCTATGGCTGGGCGTGACAGCAACTGCTACTATACTACTATGATGATCGACCACAAGGCACTACAGAAGGTAGTGCGAACGGCAGTACACTACGAGGAACTCTAATATCCAGGACCTCTATACCAGGGGAAGGCCCTAAAAATTGTCTAAGATTCCAACCACCCTAGTCATAGACTGTTCTCTCTGCTACCACACGGCAAGCAGTACCAGAGCGCCAAGTCTAGGTCCAGGAGGCTTCTAAACAGCTTCTACCCCCAAGCCATAAGACTGCTGTAATCAAATGGCTACCCAGACTATTTGCATTGCACCCTCCCCCCTCTTTTACACCGCTGCAACTCTCTGTTGTTATCATCTATGCATAGTCACTTTAATAACTCTACCTTCATGTACATATTACCTCAACTAACCGGTGKCCCCGCACATTGACTCTGRACCGGTACRCCCGTATGTAGTCTCGCTATTGTTATTTTCCTGCTGCTCCRTAATTACTTGTTAGTTATCCGTTTTATTTTAAACTGCATTGTTGGTTAGGGGCTCGTAAGTAAGCATTTCACTGTTCGACGCATGTGACTAATAATATTTTATTTTATTTTATTTGACATAACATGGGGGGATTTTTCTGTTGTTGTAGACTATTCCTGTAGCCAATACTACACCACTTGTATTATTTATATGCAAGGTGAGATCCTCTGGACTAACCTAAAATACACAGGTTGTTTGCATCAAGGACTGGAGCATGGGAATGGTCAGGACACAAACATACAAATAAGTTTTATTCCATTTCAAAATGTTCAAGTAACTCAATGAAAGCTTCCCAGACACAATGTTCAGCGCCTAGCACTATGGACAATCACTGCTGACAAGAACAGGGTTCAATCATTCTTAGTTTCATCAGCACATAAACATTAAATACTCAATGTGTCATATCTCAATTAATATTCCCATACACATCTGGTCAACACTTCCCATACCTAGAATGGCGTGCCATGGGAGAAGGGGAACAGGTACCAGTGGCAACGGGAACATACTGCCAGAAACATACTACAAATGAATTTGCCTACTCACTTTTGTCCAAGCCACAGCCGCCCCCCTGGGCACTTTGTCCAAGCCACAACCACCAAGGCACACCAGCCACAACCACCAAGGCACACCAGCCACAACCACCAAGGCACACCAGCCTGCGCATCAAAAGGGGATCCCCTGATTGAATGAACCAGACAGTTTATATACCTGGGCATGGCAGCCACTCCCCTAATGTTGAATTACCTGACTGAGGCCATGTTCAACACTGCAACAGTTTCACCCTGTTACAAAGACATTACTCATATGGTAGTGGACCTGAAAGGGGAAAAGGAAGGTCTGTAATATTAGTGTGCTCCTAATGATTGATGGCTGAAAGTTGTCTGTTGCAAAGACAAACGCAGTTCCTTAAACAGAGTTAAGACGTTTTCACTCCTAGTCCAAACATTCTTAGATTTTTTAAGTGCTCATATGACTGTTTTTCTTGATGTTAAGGGAGGGAAATTGAAAGGAGGAAAGTTGGATAAGAAATACATGATGATAAAGTCAGGTATCTATTCATAATTTTTCTGTGTCTCATTATGTATTAGGCCATGGGTATTGAACTCTACCCTACGAGGTCCGGAGCCTTCTGGTTTTCTGTTCTACCTGATAACGAATTACATCCACCTGGTGRCCCAGGTGTACATCAGTCCCTGATTAGAAGGGAACAATGAAAAAACACAGTGGAACTGGCTTTGAGGTCCAGAGTAGTGTGAGGTACACCAGGGGGCCAAACTCATTCCATGGAGGGCCTAGTGTGACCTAGACAACCAGGTGAATGTCCCTAACTAATCAGTGACCTTAATTCCTCAATCAAGTACAAGAGAGGAGCGAAAACCTGCAGACACTCAACCCTCTAGACAGTTTGGTGTATGTAGGAGGCTACGTCTGCTTTTATTTATTTTTTAATGTAGTTCTGTCCTTGAACTGTTCTTGTCTATTAATMTTCTGTATTATATCATGTTTWTTTTTTTTTGTGGACGCCAGGAAGAGTAGCTGCTCTTCCTAATAAAATACCAAATACTTCCGTGGGATGAGTTTAACTCGTGTTTTACATAGTATAACACAGTGGATGATGTGTTTTTGATAGCCTATGCCCTAGGGGAAGCTCCCACTCATCCCACTCAGCGTTATTCATGCATTCATCAACACAAATAAGTGTGGGTGTGCCACGCCCCTCCACCGGGGTCGCACAGTCATAACACGCCTCTGCAAGATGTAACACATCTGTCCTAGTCCAACCATAGCTCCCCCCCTCTCTCTCTCTCTTCTCTCTCTCTCTCTCTCTCTTCTCCTCTCTCTCTCTTCTCTCTCTCTCTCTCTCTCTCTCTCTCTTCTCTCTCTCTCTTCTCTCTCTCTTCTCTCAATTCAATTCAATTCAATTCATTTTGACTTTATTGACATGGCAAGTTATTATTCATTACATTGTCAAAGTATACATATCGAAATTTAAATAAATATATATTGTATATAATACACAAAATATATATAATATAATAATAAATGGTGGGACTAACAGTAATAATATAGTAGTAGTGGACATGGGATTACCATTAATAACAGCTACAACAACAATATAATTCAGAAAACAATACATTAAAGCAACAGTAGTAGACCAGTGTCAACATGACTGAGAGACACATGACCTTGGTACGAAAGACAAAACAAACTAAGCTAAATGGGAAATATTATCAACATTACTTTGCATTTTTCCATGGTGTCCTCAGGCTGTGGCAGAGGACACATATTTGGCTGCCAAAACTGCACATTTTGGCTTTTCACCCAACAAATATTTGAATTTTTTCATCTTTTATAGTTTCAATTCTTTGTATTGAATTATAATTTTGGGAAAGAAATATGCTCTTAGGTCTGAGTATTTGTCACAGTGTAGTAGGAAATGCACTTCTGTCTCTACTCTCCTGGAGCAGAGTGAGCACAGCCTGTCCTCCTGGGCCACAGGTTTGTCTGTGACGACCGGTCTCTATAGCAGACTGTGCTCACTGAGTCTGTACCTAGTCAATGTTTTCATCAGTTTTCTATCATCACAAGTGGTCAGATAGTCTGCCACCAATGTACTGTCTGTTTAGAGCCAAATAGCATTGAAGTTTACTTTGATTTTTTGTGGTGTCTTTCAATAGGTTATATATTTTTCTTTTTGTTTGTGATGATTTGGTTGGCCAGATTTTCTGAGGGCTGTCCCGAGGCTCTATGGGTGTGGTTTGGGTTGGTGAACTGAGCCTCAGAACCAGCTGGCTGAGGGACTCTTCTCGGTTTCATCTCTTGACATTGTAGAGCTGTGTGATGGAATGTTTTAGGGTTCACTTGTTTTTAGATGGTTGTAAAATTTGATGGTCTTTTTTTTCTATTCGATGAGGAGGGGATATTGGCCCAATTCTGCCCTACATGCGTTATTTGGAGTTTTTTTTGTACTTGCAATACAGTCTTGCAAAACTCTGCATGCAATACTTAAATTGGATGTTTGTCCATTTAGTAAATTCATTATTGAGAGTGACCCATACTTCACTGCCATATAGAGCAATTGGTTCTATATAACTGATTAAAAATTTTGAGCCAGATTCTAATTGGAATTTCAATTTTGATGTTCCTTTAATGGCATAGAATGCTCTTCTTGCTTTGTCTCTCAGCTCATTCACAGCCATGTGAAAGCTACCTGTGTTGCTGATATTAGTCCTAGATATGTGTAGTTTGGTGTGTTTTCTAATAGAACTGTGTCCAAATAGAATTTATATTTGTCATCCTTATTTCCGGCCTTTTTTGGAATATCATTATATTTTTTTTTTTAGATTAACGGTCAGAGCCAAAGTCTGACAGAACCTGTGAAGATGATCTAGGTGTTGCTGTAACCCTTTTGTGGGAGACAGCAGCACCAGTCATCTGCGTACAGCAGACACTTGATTTCAGTGTTGTGTAGGGTGATACCAGGTGCTGTCGATTCTTCTAATGTTTTTGCAATTCATTCATGTAGATGTTAATAATGTTGACTTATTGGAGTTACATCGCCCGTGAGAGAAGAAGTCTGTTTGCTTGTTGCCAATTTTAACCGCACATTTTGTTTTATAGTGTCCATTGATTTAATAAAATCATATGTTTTCCCTCAATACACTTTCTATTAGTTTATAAAGACACTTCGTGCCAAATGTAATCAAATGTCTTCTTGAAATCTAAAAACACGAGTAAGATTTTGCCTTTGTTTTGGTTAACTTGTTTATCAATTAGAGTGTGGAGGGTGTAAATGTGGTCTGTTGTACGATAATTTTTAAGAATCCAATCTGGCTTCTGCTCAGGACGTTGTGTTCGTCAAGGAAATGATGTAGTCTGCTATTATAATACTGCAGAGAATTTTCCCCAAGTTGCTGTTAACGCATATTCTCTGTAATTATTTGGGTCAAATTTGTCTCCATTTTTATAGATTGGTGTGATCATCCTGTTCCAAATATCGGGGGAAATACCTGCAGTGAGGATAATGTTGAAGAGTTTGAGTATAGCCAATTGAATTTGTGGTCTGTATATTGTGATTCATTTAATTAAAATCCATCAGCACCACACGGCCTTTTTTGGGTTGGAGATTAGCATATTTTTCCAACTACATTCTTCTTCTGTAATTGCGCGTATCACAGGATATCTGAATAGTCTTTGATGCTAATTCAACCGGGATTTGTAATTTTTTACTTGTATATTCTTATGTGTCTGGGTCTTGTTATATTGCTGTAGAGGTTGCAAAGTTGCTTTCTCACATCACTCCCCATTTTGGGAATAGCCAACTCCTCATGATGGAGGTTTGTTTAATATTGCCAATTTCCCAGAATGGTTTGATTCTATGGAGTTCTCAATTCATCCAGCTGATTGTCTTAAATGCTGTACTTTCTTTGTTCTTAGGTGCGTTTGTATTGCTCTAGTGTTCCCCAATATTGAGGCGGATAATTTTTTTGTCATGGTTCTCTGTTGTTATTTGGATTAAATATTTTCTCAAATGACTTTCTTAGTTTTTGCCAATCATTAATCAAGAACAT
This sequence comes from Salvelinus sp. IW2-2015, assembly GCF_002910315.2. NCBI lineage: Eukaryota > Metazoa > Chordata > Actinopteri > Salmoniformes > Salmonidae > Salvelinus > Salvelinus sp. IW2-2015. The sequence goes on from NC_036842.1 coordinate 86,796,352, forward strand.
TTTTTCCCCCTATTCTGGTTTTTTATATTTTGGTTTGCTCTTATGCGTTCATTTTAGATTTAGCCAAGAGGCTAATTTCAAAATATTATAAGTTTTTATGTTTACGTCCAAAATTTAACCTTCAATTGCTGAAGGAGAATGTATAGGCTAAAAGTTGTCCAGGAGAGAATTGTTTTTGGCTACTAATTGCTTTTTGTAGATTGTCTTACTGTTTTGCACTCCATTCTATAATGAGCTTGGTTTAGTTACCATGTAATTTTAATTGCGGCCATGGTGCTTCATGGTTGGGTTCTGCTCTTCTCAGATTAAGCTATGTGATTTTACTGTGGTCTTGAGAGAGGTGTTAGTGGGGCTGACTGTGAAGCTTGAGAGAACTCTGGGTTTAGGTCGTGAGGAAGTAGTTTCGCACAGTGCCTTGTGCCACGGGATGAGCTTGTAGGTGTAACCTAACCAAAAGAGTCTCCTCTCAGGCTGCCATTGACTTATGTACATGACACCATGATTCGACAGAGCCCAGGAGTGCATAATTCCATTTTTGTTTTTCACTTAGTCATAGTTGTTTCTGTGGGGGTATGTTGGGGAGGAGAGGAAGGTGTATGTTCCTGTAGGTGTTTATTCCCAGATGTTAATGAAGTGTCTTGTTCTTCTGCTATCATAGCATTTCAGGTCTTCCTATCAGTACAGTTTAGTCTGTCCTTGGGCCTGGGAATTGACTAATTCTCTTCACTATCTAGAATGGAGAAGCTCTCTTCGGTTGAATAGCGGTGACTCTCGAGGGGGAATGTATGTGCACAGAGGAAGACGTTTTTATCTGTCACAGAGATAACCTCCTTGTTTGATTTTTAACCAGATAAAAGAATTTCACTGTTTGATTCAATTCGATGAGATTAATTAGATTCAGATTTATACCATATTTAGATTCCCCTTGAGTTCTGCTCTGTTTGATTCCTTTTTAAATTTAGTGATGGTATTGATTATCTTCCTATATACCTAGTGGACAGCAGTGGAAACATCACCTCTGCACCCATGTTTGCCTGTAGTACTAAATATATCAAATATCAATTTCTTTCGAGGAAAGTTGGGTTTAATGGCCTTCTTTTAGCCCAAAAGCCAGAGGGAATTAATCCTCTGATATATTCCAACATGCAACGTAAAAAGACTTCCAAACAACCACATTTTTTATTTCTTATATTCTTTCTTTTCATTACTTCAAAATGAGACACAACACTCACAACCAAGAAGACTACTTAAAAATAGCGATTTTTCAATTAAAGTAAACTCTTATTTTGGCAAATGTGATTTGTTTATCATTTAAGATAGAATTTGTGTCATGCACTTGGGTGATGGTGAGTGTGAGAATGGTGGTTCTTGTGCTCATCTTACCATGACCTCGGCCCTCTACATGTGAGATAGTAGACCAGCATTTGTTTAATGTCACTCATGTTGGTTGGTGGGGGTGGGCCAGTTGCTCCCTCTCACAGCCTGTGCGTGCTCTGCCTGCTGGGCTGTGGCTCCTCCAGGTGTGGTCTGCGGTGGGAGGAGGGGGGGTGGTAGGCCTCATCTGGGTGGCTTGAAGCTGGGTGGGTGGTCTGTGCTGCGGCTGGCTGTGGTGGGACATTGAGGTTGGTGGTGTGTTGGTCGTGGCTGGGGGGTCCAGGGTGCTGGTCCGGAGATGTTGTCTTGGTGATCTCGGCGGGGGTGGAGATTGCTCGCTTGTTCCTGGGTGGAGAGGTCGGCTGCGGTTTAGAGCGACGTCTTTGAGAGTCTTGGCAGGATGGGGACTGTCTCCTGTACAGGTGAACATGGTCATAGAGACAGTCCAGAATGGAGGTGGGATGGTGGGCCAGGTGTAACTTGGGTCGCAGGCACAGTCCGGAGATAGGCTGGCATTTATTCTTGTGGATTGTGGCAGGGTGGAAGTCTCCTCTGTAGAAGGGTTGCACCTATGATTCTTGAGTTGGGGAGATTGCGGAGGCTCTCAATCACTCCCGTAGTGAAGTGCCACCTCTCCTGCTGAGCACAGCAGGTCGTTGCTTCCGGTATGTATGATTATGTGGCTTGGCGACCCGAGATGGTTCTTATCAAGCAGTAATGGCATCTTAGTCGTTGTTGGGCACCACCACCTTTCTCGTATTTGTGTCTAGGGAAAAGTTTTCTTAACTGAAATACTTCCCATTTGAGTCCATTACACGAAGATGTCAGCAGTGTTTCTTCTGGATGGGGGGGGCAGAGGGGGGCTGGTGGGTGTTGGAGCTGGGGTGTGGCTGGTCTGTGTGGGTGCACATCTGTCAGTGGGAGGCTGTTCTGTGGGTTGGGGAGGGAGGGGTGCAGCAGCCAGGGCTGGGGAAGTTCTGCTGGTTGAGCTGGGCTCTCTGCTTGAGTTGAGGGCAGTCATAGGGTGGTGATCTATCGCTCCTGCAGCTGTCCTGCTGCTGCTTCAATTTTCTGAGCTGCTCTCTTAGTGCGGTCACTCCTAATTGTCTCTGCCTGTCTTTTTGGAGCTCTCTCACCTCCTTTGTTAGATCAGCCAGCTCTCCTTGAGTCGGTCTCCCTCTTGCTGAACCTCTTTACAGCTGTGTTGCAAGGCTGCTGTCCTGCTCTGTCTCACCTTGGTTAGAGCTCCTCTAAGGTGTGGTTGTCTGGTTGCTGTTTGCTCACTGCTCTCATCAGAGGAACCCCTCCCCTCCAGTTTGGTGAACTATACCTCATAGAATGTGGAGGAGGTAGAGCTGTCTGCACTGAGGGGTCGTGCTCTCTCCTGGGCGTGTCCTCATCTATGGTGAAAAAGAGAGGTGCTGGATGTGCTTTTTGGGTGGTGGAGGGTAGGGTGAGGGTGGAGTTTGGTTGTTGTGGGGGAGGGCATTCACGGTGGTGTCCTTTTGTGTCTTAATGGTCGAAAGTCTGTTTCAAACAGCCTGATGTTACCTTAGCCAATGACAGTCCCAGTCTTGTAGAGGTTGATTGTTATCAGGTTAGTCAGGGTTCTCTTGGATTTTCAGCTTCCACCCATTACAGATTCCTCTTTCTTTATGCATTGGGTAGAAGAAGAGCCTGGCTGAGACGCCATGCATTTGGCTGGTCCGTGAGGAAATGAGATTCTAACACGTCACCTGTTTTTAGAGGTCTGCAACAAAAGGGATTTATCGGCTCTTCTCTTGTCGTTTCTATTTGGCTTTCCCCTTTCTTGGGGTATTTTTGACTTTTTTGGGTAGAGAATGGATTCTGCGCTGAGGGGGGTGGGGCATGGTGTCTGTGCGCTCTGGCTTACACTATCCTGGGCTACTGGGCTGCGCTTGTTCTGCTGCCACCGTTGCATGGCAATCGTTTGCGTCTGTGTTGCGATACATTTAAAAAACAGCAAAAATAGTGAAAAAATCCTCAACAAAAGACTGAAGATATGTTTACAGTTAGGTCCGTGATCTTTTGTTTTTACTCACTCCGTTTGGTCGTTTGATGTAGTGAGTAAATGACCTTCGTAGTTTTGTTCTAGCCATCTTTCTTATGGCTAGTCTATTTAGAGTGGGTCTTTGTTGTGTAGCTAGCTAGCTAGACTCAAACATCTTTTAACTTGAGGCGCCAAGTTACTGTTTTTTCTATTCTGATGTATAGAGTGTGTTCATCATCTTCTCTCTCTCTCTCTCTCTCTTCGTCTCTCCTCTCTCTCTCTCTCTTTCTCTCTCTCTCTTCGTTCTCTTCATCTCTTCTCTCCTCTCTCTCTTCTCTCTGTCTCTCTCATCTTCTCTCCTCTTCTCCTTGTAAAGGGTTTAGAGGATTCTGTATTCTCAGGAAGAGTGTAATGTATGTTACCGGTCCTCTTGTCAGAAAGAGGAATGCAGGGCTTTGCTTCACTTGGCAAAAACTGTGAGACAAAAAAAAGTATTAATAGTATACACAAAATGATAGAATTGTCGTATCGGGAATAAACGTAGACTAGAACTGATAAAACATTTGCAAGTTGAATGTGCCAGAAACTTCATGGTGTTGGATTGTGTCATTGTGTCAATATTTGTCCGCTACATCCTCCATTTGAGTTCTGTTTGTTTTCACTTTACCAACAAACTCTCACCCCCTGACACAGAGCACACCTGACACACAGACACAAGATGGGTGTGGTGATGTGAGAGCCAATAGACACCTGGCGTTACTAACCCAGTTCCTGGTAGTTTTCCACACAACTCTCACCCGGGAATGTGAATGATGCTTTCACACAAAACAAAATGGCCACCTTTAGCTCTGAGTGACTGCAGCCCTCAGTCTAAAAGGCACAAAGTGTTCCTTTAAGTTTACTCCTCCTGCTTTCATGATGCGCAGTGCTGTGGTGGGATGCCCCAAGGCCATGGCTGRGTATGTCTGAAATGGCACACTATTCCCTATATTGTGCACTACTTTTAACCAGGACACATAGGGCCCTATTTACTATATAGTACTTTTGACCAGGGCTTTAGATAGGGAACGGGGTGCCATTTTGGATGCACCCTAGGCCTCCCAAGCCCCACCAGGTTGCCTGGGTTACAGTGAGAACAAGGACTGTCTTGCTGTCTGTTTCTCATTTAGCGGAATGATACATTTGGGGTGGAATCTCCCCGTAGTGGTGGGCGGAGGCTGGTTGCCATGTTGCGAACAGGCGGTTMCCATGCCGAGGACAGACCGCACCGCAGTGCAGGCAGAGTTGGATCAAACAAACAGTCTCTTCAGTGAGTCATAACCCTCTTCAGTGTGGATGGATGGAATTCCCGACGTTAAATACGGTGGACTCGCCGTTAGCCATGTCATTTTTCTTACTCTGACTTTCTCTCTTTCTCTCTCTTTCCTCAGACCCCTCTCTCTCTCCCTCTCTCTATCTCTTTCTCTTCCAACTCTCTCCCCCTCTCTCTTAATTGCTCTCTCTTTCTCTCTCTCTCTCCTCACATTTTGCTCCTCCAACTCTCTGTTCTTCTCCCTCTCTTTCTCCTCAAAATCTATTTCTCTCACTCCCTCTCTTTCTTTCCTCTTTCTTTCATCTATCTCTCTCTCTCTCATCTCTCTCTCTCTCTCTCTCCTCTTTCTCTCTCTCTCTCTCTCTCTCTCTCTCTCTCTCTCTCTCTCTCTCTCTCTCTCTCTCTTCTCTCTCTCTCTCTCTCTCTCTCTCTCTCTCTCTCCAGCCAACCCACAGCCCACTCTCTTACTCCTCTCTATCTATCTGTCCCTGCCTTTTCCTTTCTCCTCTCCCCTCTCTCTCACTAAAAGGCTCTGGCTGGTAGGGATATTTTAGGGTTGCCCATTCCCTCCCATTTATTCCACCCCTCATCCAAAACACACACTCCACTCCACTTGTAGAGGTAAACTCAATTCGCTCAGTCATTACTCCCTCATTTCTCATGCATAGCTAACTTCTCTGGCCAGATGCTGGTGTTTGCGTTCCCCTCCTTGTCAATGGACTGATGGGATTCAAACCAGATCTGATCTCCCAGGAGTGGGTCCTTGTTTAAAGAAGATTGACTGGGTCATGTGATATAAACAAGAAAACAACAGACAGTGTGGAGGGCACCACTGAGTTGTTTTGTTACAGTAGACCACGCACAGTGCATCCTGATACAGGTACCTGACAAAATAAAAGGAAACACCAACATAAAGTGTCTTAATAGGGCGTTGGGCACCACGAGCCAGAAAAGCTTCAATGCGCCTTGGCAAGATTCTACAACATCTCCCGGTGGCGCAGTGGTCCTAGGCACTGCATCCAGTGCTACTGGCGCCCACCCAGAGTCTCTGGGTTCGCGCCCAGGCTGGCTGGTTTCGCGCCCAGGCTCTGTCCAGTGGCCGCAACCGGAGATCCGTGGGCGACGCACAATTGCAAGCGTCGTCCGGTTAGGAGGGTTGCGGTAGGAGGGGTTTGGCCGGTAGGGATTCCTTGTTCAGTATGTAAAAAAAAAAAAAATGTAAGAAAATGTATGCACTCACTGTATCGTCGTGGATAAGAGCGTCTGCTAAATGACTAAATGTAGTGTCTGGAACCTTATTGGAGGGATGCCGACCACCATCCTTCCAAAGAAATTCTATAACGTTGGGTTTTGTTTGATGGTGGTGAAACACTGTTAGCCAACTGGCATTAGCCAATAAAGTTAAAACCTAGGCCATTACCTTGGGAGACTAACGCAGTCTTCCAGGTTTCAGGGCAAGATTTCCTCATCACACGGTTCACTGACTGAACCACCTCCATTATACTTGGGTTGAGAAGGGAGGACAGCATTACAGAGGCCCAGTGAGGTCAATAGTCAGTCCATGGGCTTCACACTGGAGGGTCAGGTGCTCCAAAAGGTCACCAACGACAGCCTGGCTTTTGTGTTGATCAGATGGCGTTGGTCAGCTAAAATTTATTGCTACAGTACATTAAGGTCGAGCTGGACATGGAACCATTCCTGGAAAGGGAGTGCATAGCTGAAAGAACCTTAAGCTGGCTATATCGAGACCCACACACTTCCTGCTTTATGAATGTTCTGGAGTGGGAGAGATGGACTCAAAGTTCAAAGGGATACTCAGGAAACTTCAAGGGAAACGTAGGGAGGTGGAGGTGTGCAAAGAGTAGTGCTGTGATCTGATGGTTGGTCAGAGAGGGCGAGTAATAGGAATACTGAAGACGATGATGTGTTATATGTATGAGGCGAAGTGATTGCTGGTAGTGAAGAGAGAGAGAGGTACTTGAAACACAACACGAGAGGCTCATTGTGATTCGCAAAGCAGTC
>NC_036842.1:86805338-86819734 GCF_002910315.2 Salvelinus sp. IW2-2015
CAAAATGCTATTGCGGGGGTGAGCACACGGGGAGCTTGTGGCGAAGTCAGGTAGGAGACCTGCGCCAACTTCCGTGCTTACCGTGGGAGCGGAGAGTACGGGCAGACACCGTGGTATGCGGAGAGCGCACGGTGTCTCCTGTACGTGTGCACATAGCCCGGTCGGTCGCATCCCAGCTCTCGTATCGGCCGGGCAGGTTGGCATCGAGCCAGGTGCCATGAAGCGCGGCTCAACGGCATCTGGTCCCAGTGCGTCTCCTCGGCCGGTTTGTACATGGCACCAGCCTTACGCATGGTGTCCCCGTTAGCCAGCACAGCCCAGTGCGGGCTATTCCACCTCGCCGCACTGCCCGGCTACGGGGAGCATTTCAACTAGGTAAGTTGGCCAGGCTCGTGCTCAGAAGACTCCTTGCGCCTTCACGGGTCCGGGCCTATCCGGCTTCCAACCCTCCTCGCACCAGCCCGCACCACCAGTCCAACACACGCAACCAGCGCCGCCTGTGCGTCTCTCAGACGCCTGTATGCCCTGTTCCCGCTCCCCGCACTGCCAGTGGTGGTGTCTCCAGTCCGGTACCACCAGTTCCGGCACACGCACCAGCCTATCTGGGCGGCCTCAGCAGGCCAGAGTCTTGCTCGTCTGTCCTAGCGTCCGCCTGAGCTGGCCTCTGTCCCGCTGCTCCATTCGCCCAGCGCGCCTGAGCTGCCAGTCTGGCCCCAGCGCCGTCTGAGCTGTCCCGTCTGCCAGCGCCATCTGAGCTGCGCCGTCTGCCCAGCGCCCATCTGAGCCGCCCGTCGGCCAAGCGTCTTCTGAAGCCGCCCGTTCTGTCCTAGCCGCTAGAGCCGGTCTCTGTCAGTCAGAAGCGCCAGAGCCGTCCCGTCAGTCAGGAGCTGCCAAGCCTCCGCAGCGAGCTGCCGAAGCCGCCCCAGTCAGGAGCTTGCCAGAGCCCGGCCGCCAGTCAGATAGCTGCCAGAGCTGCCGCCAAGTTCAGGAGCTGCGAGCCCGCCGCAGTCAAGAGCTGCCAGAGCCTGTTCAGCATGCCAAATCAGGAGCTGCCAGAGCGCCCGCCAGTCAGGACTGACGCGCAGCAGGAGTGCCAGACCGCCCGTTTCAGTCATGAGCCGCCCTTCAGTCATGCAACCGCCCTGCAGTCATGAGCGCCCTTCCAGTCATGAGCCGCCCTTGCATGCGACGCCGCCTTTCAGTCATGAGCCGCCCTCCAATCATGAGCTGCCCTCCAGTCATGAGCTGCCCTCAGTCATGAGCTACCTCTCAGTCCTGAGCTACCTCTCAGTCCTGAGCACACCCCCTTTGCTATGAAGCCCCTAAATAAGATCTGGTGCAACCAATTACTTTCAGAAGTCAAATAATTATTTCAATAAAGTCCACCTGTGTGCAACCTAAGTCATGATTTGTCACATGATCTCCGTATATATACACCTGTTCTGAAAGGCCCCAGAGTCTGCAACACAACTAAGCAAGGGGCACCACCAAGCAAGCAGCACTATGAAGACCAAGGAGCTCTCCAAACAGGTCAGGGACAAAGTTGTGGAGAAGTACAGATCAGGGTTGGGTTATAAAAAAAGATCTGAAACTTTGAACATCCCACAGAGCACCATTAAATCCATTATTTAAAAATGGAAAGAATATGGCACCACAACAAACCTGCCAAGAGAGGGCCGCCCACCAAAACTCACGGACCAGGCAAGGAGGGCATTAATCAGAGAGGCAACAAAGAGACCAAAGGTAACCCTGAAGGAACTGCAAAGCTCCACAGCGGAGATTGGAGATATAATGGCAGAATGCGAGACCCAGATGCAGTCACAGGAGGCAGATGTTTAGAGTCCAAGATGTTTATTAACAATCCAAAAGGGGAAGGCAAGAGAATGGTACAGAATGGCAGGCAGGCTCGAGGTCAGGCAGAATGGTCAGGCAGGTGGGAATGGAGTCCAGAAAAACAGGCAAAGGTCAAAACCGGGAGGACTAGTAAAAGAGAATAGAAAAGCAGGAGCACAGGAAAAACCTTGACTTGAACATACAAGACGAACTGGCACAGAGAGACAGGAAACACAGGGATAAATACACTGGGGAAAATAAGTGACACCTGGGGAGGGAGGGGGTGAAGACAATCACAAGGACAGGTGAAACAGATCATGGCGTGACAATAGTATCTGTACATAGGACCACTTTAAGCCGTACACTCCACAGAGCTGGGCTTCACGGAAGAGTGTCCAGAAGAAGATAAACAAACATGTTTGGTGTTCGCCAAAAGGCATSTGGGAGACTCCCCAAACATATGGAAGAAGGTACTCTGGTKAGATGAGAATATAATTGAGCTTTTTGGTCATCAAGGAAAATGCTATGTCTGGCGCAAACCCAACACCTCTCATCACCCCGAGAGCACCAGGATGTTTTTCATGGGCAGCGACTGAGAAACTGGTCAGAATTGAAGGAATGATGGATGGCACTAAATACAGGGAAATTCTTGAGGGAAACATGTTTCAGTCTTCCAGAGATTTGAGACTGGGACNAAACACTGTTACAAGACTGGGCATTAGCCCAATAAAGTTAAAACCTAGGCATTACCTTGGGGAGCTAACGCAAGTCTTCAGGTTTCAGGCAAGATTTCTCATCACACGGTTCACTGACTGAACCACCTCCATTATACTTGGTTGAGAGGAGGACAGCATTACAGAGGCCCAGTGTGAGGTCAATAGTCAGTCCATGGGGTTTCACACTGAGGGTCAGGTGCTCCAAAGGTCACCAACGACACCTGGCTTTTGTGTTGGAGAGATGGGCGTTGGTCAGCTAAAGATTTTATTGCTACAGTACATTAAGGTCGAGCTGGGAACATGGAACATTCCTGGAAAAAGGGAGTGCATAGCTGAAAGACCTTAGCTGGCTATATCGGACCACACACTTCCTCTGTTTATGAATGTTCTGAGTGGGAGGAGGATGGACTCAAAGTTCAAAGTGGACTACTCAGGGAAACTTCAAGGGAGGAACGTAGGGAGGTGGATAGCTGCTGCTAAAGTAGTGCTGTGATCTGATGGTTGGTCAGAGAGGTGTAATAGGAATCTGAAGACAGATGTGTTTATGTATGAGGGAGTGATTGTGTGAGAGAGAGAGAGAGAGAGTCTGAAACACACACGAGAGCTCATTGTGATCCAAACAGCACCTCTTGTGGAGAGACAAGGTGTCGAGATGTGCATCTGAAATGGCAACCTATTCCCTAGTACACTACTTAAAGTGGAACTGACAGCGTWWTAACTACTTTGCAGATATGAAACAAACAGACAATCATAATATCAGTAAAAAAWAWAAAAWTCCCAGTTTATGCTACAAAACCAACTTTAAGAGGTTTTAAAAATAGGATATATTGGAATCAACATTCTATGARGTACACTAAAGCATTGTTGACTAGATGGATGCAGTTCAATGCATGATTAATATAATTCACCAATACATTTGTTGGTAGTCTAACAAATATTGCCATAGGTTGTACATATATTGCCATAGGTTGTACAGGTTGTAAACAGCTGGCCTGGTACATTGTTTGCTGCCTCCATCCTAGATGCACTGTTTCAGTTTCAATGACTCAATATTTTGGACAAAAACAGACGGAGGTAACTAAGGCTGGGAATGTCAATACAATCAAAGTAGCAAGGGCAATGATCACAAGTCATAACGTGGCTAATATGCTAGTGTGTCTATTGATGTCACAAGCTAAAAACACAGAACCTAACGTTAGCTAGCTAGCTGCAAGAGGACGTCATGTTATTGGAGGAGTGGTTGAGTGACTGACTTTTTCCCCTCATATCATTTTTAATTGGCCACACACCTAGAGATGCTCGTGTCACTTGGTTAGAAAGCAATAAATGTGACTCGCTTTGTTAGCTAGCTAGCTATGCTGAACAACTGCTATCTAGTTAGCATYTTTCTTGCATTCGCAAATTCACTCTGGCTAGGTACAGTGCCTTGCAAAAGTATTCACCTCCCTTGGCGTTTTTCCTACTTTGTTGTATTACAARCTGCAATTTAAATTTATTTTTATTTGGATTTCATGTAATGGACATACACAAAATAGTCCAAATTGGTGAAGTGAAATGAAAAAAAGATACTGTTTTAACAATTCTAAAAAATATACAAACGGAAAAGTAGTGCTTTGCTTATGTATTTCACCTGTCCACGTTCTGACCATAGTTCTTTTGTGTTTTCTTGTTTTAGTGTTGGTCAGGACTTGAGCTGAGTGGGCATTCTATGTGTGTGTCCAGTTTTCCCGTTCTAATGTTTGGCCTGATATGGTTCTCAATCAGAGGCAGGTGTTAGTCTATGTCTCTGATTGGGAACCATATTTAGGTAGCCTGTTTTGTGTTGTTTTGTGGGTGGTTGTCTTCTGTCTTTGTGTTCTATGCACCAGATAGGACTGTTTCGGTTTTTACATGTTGTTGTTTTTGTATTTTGTAGTGTTCACGTTTATTGTCGTTATTAAACATGATGAACACTAACGAGTGCGCTTTGGTCTCTCCTTCGTCCACAGAAGAAAGCCGTTACAGAACCACCCACCATAAAAGGACCAAGCAGCGTGGTAAGGGCAGCAGCGGCAGCAGCAGCAGCAGCAGCGATGTCAGGATTCCTGGTGACATGGGAAGACGTTTTGGACGGCAAGGGTTGTCTACACATGGGAGGAGATCCTGGCTGGAGGGATCGCCTTCCATGGGAACAGGTGGAGGCAGCTAGGAGAGCGGAGGCAGCTGCGAAAGGGAACCGGTGTTACGAGGGAACACGGCTGGCAAGGAGCCCGAGAGCAGCCCCAAAATGTATTGGGGGGAGGCACGTGGAGTGTGGCGAATGTCAGGTGCTGGAGACTGCGCAACTTCCGTGCTTACCGTGGAGGCGAGAGTACGGGCAGACACCGTGTTATGCGGAGAGAGCGACGGTGTCTCCTGTACGTGTGCATAGCCCGGTGCGGTCGCATCCCAGCTCTCTCGTAATCGGCCGGGACTAGGTTGGCATCGAGCCAGGTGCCATGAAGGGCCGGCTCAACGCATCTGGTCTCCAGTGCGTCTCTCGGGCCGGTTTCATGGCCACCAGCCTTACGCATGGTGTCCCCGGTTTTAGCCAGCACAGCCCAGTGCGGGCTATTCCACCTCGCCGCACTGGCCTGGCTACGGGGAGCATTCAACTAGGTAAGGTTGGCCAGGCTCGGTGCTCAAGAGCTCCTGTGCGCCTTCACGGTCCGGTCTATCCGGTGCCACCTCCTCGCACCAGCCCAGCCACACCCAGTGCCAACACCACGCACCAGGCTTCCTGTGCGTCTCCAGAGCCCTGTATGCCCTGTTCCTGCTCCCCGCACTCGCCCAGCACTGGCCGCGTGTCTGTGGTGTCTCCAGTCCGGTACCACCAGTTCGGCACTCCACGCACCAGGCCTACTGGGCGCCTCAGCAGGCCAGAGTTCTGCCGTCTGTCCGCGCCGCCTGAGCTGCCGTCTGTCCAGCCCCGCCTGAGCTGCCCATCTGCCCGCCGCGTGAGCTGCCGTCTGCCCAGCGCCATCTGAGCTCCGTTGCCCAGCGCCATCTGATGGCCGTCTGCCCAGCGCATCGTAGGCCGCGGCCGTCGCTTCAGCCGCTCTGTAGCCGCGCCGTCTGTCACAGAGCGCAGAGCCTCCGTCCAGTCAGGAGTGCCCAGCGCCTCGTTAAGTGTTCCCCCTCCCCCAGATGCTGCCAGCGCCTCCGCCAGATAGGTTCACGGAGCTGCCAGAGCCGCCCGCAGTCAGGAGCTGCCGAGCTCGCGCCAGTCAGAGCTGCCAGAGCTTGCCCGGCTCAGTCAGGGATGCTCGGAGCCGCCCGAGTCAAGAGTGCAGAGCCGCCTGCCATCAGGAGCTGCCAGTAGCCGCACCGCAGTCAGGAGCTGCCAGAGCGCCGCCAGTCAGGGCTGCCAGAGCCCGCCCTGTCTACAGTCATGAGCCGCCCCTTAACCTTCAGTCATGAGCCGCCCTTCAGTCATGAGCCGCCCTTCATGAACATCCGACACTTCAGTCTAGCCGGCCTCCATCATGAGCTGCCCTAGCTGCCCTCAGTCATGATCTTAGCCTAGCTACCTCTCAGTCCTGAGCACACCCCCTTTGCTAGAAGCCCCTAAATAAGATCTGGTAGACACCAATTACTTTCAGAAGTCAAATATTATTTCAATAAAGTCCACCTGTGTGCAACCTAAGTTTCATGATTTGTCACATGATCTCCGTATATATACACCGTTCTGAAAGGCCCCAGAGTCTGCAACACAACTAAGCAAGGGGCACCACCAAGCAAGCAGCACTATGAAGACCAAGGAGCTCTTCCAAACAGGTCCAGGGACAAAGTTGTGGAGAAGTACAGATCAGGGTTGGGTTATATAAAAAAAGATTGAAACGTTTGAACATCCCACAGAGCACCATTAAATCCTATTTTAAAAATGGGAAAGAATATGGCACACAACAAACCTGCCAGAGAGGGGCCGCCACCAAAACTCACGGACCAGGCAAGGAGGCATTAATCAAGAGAGGCAACAAGACCAAAGGTAACCTGAAGGAACTGGCAAAGCTCCACAGCGAAGATTGGAGATATAATGGCAGAATGCGGAGACCCAGATGCAGTTCACAGGAGGCAGATGTTTAGAGTCCAAGATGTTTATTAACAATCCAAAAGGGGAAGGCGAGAGAATGGGTACAGGAATGGCAGGCAGGCTCCGAGGTCAGGCAGAATGGTCAGGCAGGTGGGAATGGAGTCCAGAAACAGCAAAGGTCAAACCGGGAGGACTAGTAAAGAGAATAGAAAAGACGGGAGCACAGGAAAAACCTTTGACTTGAACATACAAGACGAACTGGCACAGAGAGACGGGAGAACACGGGATAAAATACACTGGGGAATAATAGTGACACCTGGGGAGGAGGGGGTGAAGACATCACAAGGACAGGTGAAACAGATCATGGCGGTGACAATAAGTATCTGTACTAGGACCACTTTAAGCCGTACCTCCACAGGCTGGGCTTCACGGAAGAGTGGTCCAGAAGAAGATAAACAAATCGTTTGGTGTTCGCCAAAGGCATTGGGAGACTCCCCAAACATATGGAAGAAGGTACTCTGGTCCAAGAGTGAGATATAATTGAGCTTTTTGTCATCAAAGGAAAATGCTATGTCTGGCGGCAACCCAACACCGTCTCATCACCCCGAGAGCACCAGGATGTTTTTCATGGGCAGCGACTGAGAAACTGGTCAGACCATTGAAGGAATGATGGATGCACTAAATACAGGGAATATCTTGAGGGAAACATGTTTCAGTCTTCCAGAGATTTGAGACTGGGACGAGGTTCACCTTCCAGCAGGACAATGACCCTAAGCATACTGCGAAAGCAACCTCGAGTGGTTTAAGGGGAACATTTAAATGTCTTGGAATGGCTATATCAAGCCCAGACCTCAATCCAATTGAGAATCTGTGGTATGACTTAAAGATTGCTGTACACCAGCGGAACCCATCCAACTTGAAGGAGCTGGAGCAGTTTTGCTTGAAGAATGGGCAAATCCAGTGGCTAGATGTGCCAAGCTTAGAGACATACCCCAAGAGACTTGCAGCTGTAATTGCTGCAAAAGGTGGGTCTACAACGTATTGACTTTGGGGGTGAATAGTTATACACGCTCAAGTTTTCGTATTTTTGTCTTATTTCTTGTTTGTTTCACAATAAAAAACATTTTGCATCGTTAAATTGGTAGGCAGTTGTGTAAATCAAATGATACAAGACAACAAAATGGAAAATGCCAAGGCGGGTGAATACTTTCGCAAGCCACTATATGTACTCTTGTCTGTCTAGTGTGCCAGAGCGCAGAATAACTGATGAATTTATGAAACACTTCCCACTGAATAGCATTTCACTGTAAGCATTTCACTATAAAGGTCTACACCTGTTATATCTCCGCATGTGACCTAAGTGTAGGCAAAAAAAGTATAGTAATAGTCTCGAACGCTCTATATAACAAATAAACAGCCTAACAGCTCTGCTAGGGTAAGTAAAATGGTTAGTGAGGTGTTCCCTCATTTGTTTCTAGAAGTAGCTAGCTGGCAAGCTAGCAAACCTTAGCCAGTTAGCTTGGTGTTGTTGGGACAAGGCATGCATTGGCAGGCAAGCTGCAGAAATACGAGCAGGCCTTTCCCTATCGTTCATCAGTGCATTTTTGACGGCCAACTACTGATAAAGTTTGAGAGGTTTTATCTAATGTTCCCTCGTTAGAATTTAGCTCATCTCGCTCTGGCTAGCTTAGTTGTTGATTCTTGTTGTTGTTGATATAGTATGGGAAGATAACCTAATTGTTATGGTTGTTTGATCAATAGGACTGTAAAGTTCCAATGTAAGAGGACTCCTGTCGTATTCACCTACAGTATTTGCCGAATACTGTACGTTAATGCTCTAGCAGGTGTTGCCACTGCCTGTAAACACATAATCCAGTTCATGAATGATGGCAGGCCCTTGTAGCAAATGGCTTGTTTGCATATAGGGCCTACTGTACCTCTGATTGGCTATGGCGCACCGGTCTGCGTAGATTTCGGTCCTGAAWAAGACAAATGTTTTATTTGCTGCAYTGTCTATTAATTGTCGAAYCGCACGGCCGCTTTCCCACTCTACATTGCTATAGAAGTTTTACAAACTCTTTAGTATTCATGATTCCTAATCATTCTAAGAATTTATGAAAACGTGAAAATTGTCATTTCTAAGAGCTCAAAAATGTAAAAACAATGTGTCATATTCTTCCTGGAGGTGTGTGTGTGTGTGTGTGTGTTTGTGTGCATTTGCATGCGTGTGTAAAAGGGAATAACTGTCGAGGTGAACAGTATGCCAAGTGCCAAGGAGCCAAGTATTTATTATTAGTCTGCTGGTCATTATTGAGGTGCAGAACTCTGATATTTTCTTCAACAGCTTGTGGAAAATGTACATTTGATTATGGAAAGTCGTGTGTGTGCAAGCATGCCTCAGGCTACATTCCTGTAACAGCTCAAACACACACAATGAAAAGGAACATCACCATATATTTTGTGTAAACAGTCATTTCAACTCAACTGTCAACTCATTCTACTTTCAGCATTCTGTATCAAACTGTGTTTGTCAGTTCTATAGACAACCAGATGTGGAATGCCCAACTAATGAAACATTTAGGGTAAGTCCCAAGTGGCACTCTATATCCTACATAGTGCACTACATCTGACCAAAACCGTGTTGGCCCTGGACAAAAGTAGCGCACTAAGTAGGGAATATTGTAGGGTACCATTTGGCACGAACCCTTAGCCGTGTTTCACGGACATTCTTCCAGGCCCTCGTCATACACATGTCAGCTTCAGCGGACATATTGGACATTGAGCTTGACATTCTATGAGAGACTTTATTTTCAGCTCAGACATATTTTTTGTCAAACGACATCTTCTCTTCTCTTCGCCTTAAATGAAGTTTATTTCGGAACTCAAAGGTCAAAAGTAAAGACTGTGGTCCTCTTGGGATCGTTGGAAATGGGAGGAAAAACAGGTTTTTGGTGCAWCGCGTCAGTTTACATCAACCTGAAMATGACTATTTAATCTAAATGTACTGRCCTCTGAAACCATCACATATGTTTCCATGAAGTCCCACCGTGCGMCAACATAAGAGGAGGACATTCACTAGGGAGCAGAGGCTTCAGGGCTTAAACTGTCTGTGTCATAAGACTGGATTCAGATACACTGCTAAGGGGAGGATGACTCATAACAATGGCTGGAACTGAGCAAATGGAATGGCACACATGCCATTCCACTCCAGCCACATGAGATTCATTTCCAGCCATTACCGCGAGCCCATCCTCCCCAATTAAGGTACCACCAACCTCCTGTGCTGCTGTTGCTTTCTCAGTTATTGGAAATATTAAAACCTTCTCCCACTCTTCTTTCTAGGCAACCAGGTATATGAACCCTCTTTCCAATTAATTACATGAATTTACCGTAAGTTAGAGTTGTGTACCCCAGTTATACAGCTACCAATTGTACAATACTTTGAGTGATGTAATGATATTATGATACTGTTGAGAAGAAGTACCATAGCAAAGCAAAACGGCAAAAAGTTTTTAGAGTTGGAGTTGGTGAGATTTTACATAAAAACACTCAGAATTCTTTCTATAACTCACTTTCCTGGAATCCTTCTCTCCTCTATCTCTCTCTCTCTCTCTTCTCTCCTCTCTCCTCTCTCTCTCTCTCTCTCTCTCCTCTCTCTCTCTCTCTGCCTCTCTCTCTCTCTCTCTCTTCTTCTCTCTCTCTCTCTCTCTCTCTCTTCTCTCTCTCTGTCTTCTGTCTCGCTCTCTTGTCTCGCTCTCATCTCTCGTGCCGTGTCTATTTCTTCTTCTCTATTGCTCTACCTCTGCTTGCTCGTCCTCTTCCGTTTCTCTCTCTGTCTCTTGTCTCTCTACTCTCTCTGCTCTCTATCTCTCTCTCGCCGTTTCTTCACTTCTCTCTCTTCTCGTGTCACTCTGCTCGCTGCCTTTTCTTGGCTGTCTTTCTCGCTCTGTCTCTCCTCTCTCTCCTCGTGCACTATTCCACCAACAACGTGCCAAAGGGAGACTGGGCCTTTCTGACAGGTTCCATCAGGAAGCCGCTGTACAGCAGATCACGAAGAGGGAAGGGAGAGAGTGTGGGTGCAGAAGGAGGGTAGAGCGGTGGAGGAGGAGGGAAAGAGGTGGCGGTGGCAGGAGGAGGGAGAGGTGGAGGAAAGGAGGAGGAGGAGGAGGAGGTAGGAGGAGGAGGGAGAGGAGGAGGAGGAGGGAAGTGAGGAAAAGGGAGAGAGGTGGGAGGGAGAGAGGTGGAGGAGGAGGATAGAGGTGACGAAGAGAGGGAGGGAGGGAGCAGGAGGAGGAGGAGAGAGGTGGAGGAGGAAAGAGAGGTAGAGGAGGAGGTAAGGAGAGGGAGAGGTGTGGAGGGGAGAGAGGTGGAGGAGGAAGGAAGGTAGAGGAGAGGGAGGAGGTGGAGAGAGGAGGGAGGAGAGGTGAGAAGGGAGGAGGAGAGAGTGGGAGGAGGGGAGGTGGACGAGAGAAGAGTGAGGAGGAGGACGAGGCAGGAGGGTGAGGAAGGGGAGAAGAGGGGAGAGAGGGTATAGGACGGAGATGAGGACGGAGAGAGGATGGAAAGGAGGAAAGGTTGAGGTGTAAGAAGGCAGGAAAGAGTGTAGGAGCGAGGGAGAGAGGGAAGGTGAAGGAGCAGGAGAAGAGGGGAGAGGGGAGATGGAGGAATGAAGGAGGAAGGAGAGAGGTGGAGGAGGAGGGAGAGAGGTGGATCGAGAAGGGTAGAGAATGTGAAGCAGGAGAACACGCTCCTATAGGCGGTGCGTTAGTTTGGCTGAGACCCCAGACAATGGGAAACGGAGGCTAATTAAATAATGGCCAGGAAACAGATTTGTTTTGTTGAGCCCTTGAAACAGTGAAATAGGCGGCTTTATCTCAGCCTGTCAGACTCGTCCAAGCTCTTATGTTCCTGGGGTCAAACTATGGAAGCTCAGACCGAAAGACCAGATCGACCATGACCACACGTACACCATTGTTGGACTATCAGAGATGGAGACAATGGCTCACTCAAACAGGGATGGAGGGGGGGTGGGGGGGCGGGGGGGGTTGAGGAAGCGGAGGGTGGAGGTAGAGGACTGAGGTGGAACAGGAGAAAGGGGGTGGAGAGGGTGAAGTGGAGGGGGGGGAGAAGGAGAAGGGAGATGAAAGGGAGAGGCGTAAGAACGGGAGAGGAATGGAGTGGGTCAGAAGGAGAAAAAGTCGAGGAAGAGTGGGGGTAATTATAAGCTTTTTATCCACGCAAGGGACATAACGACAGTAAATGAAAACCTGTGGTGTTGTATCGATTCTCAATGGTTTATTTTATTTCTCAGGTTTAAGAACACTTTGCTTCATCTCTTTGCCTGCTGACGATCTTTCGTCTCTTCTCACCTCCTTTCAGTTTTCCTTTAATCTCGTCTCCTATTGATTACCATTAACCTCCTTTCCCATGCATGCTGAGTTAGCCAATTAAGTGCTAGCTAACAAACAGAACAGGCCAAGTTGTCTCAGATCGGGAGGATAGAGCCGTGTGGAATCAAGCGTGGCTATTATAAAGATCTCAGAGCTCTCAGCTCCGTATCAAGCCCCCTTGCCTTTCCCCCTATCTTCCCACAGTCGAGCTTGCTGGCTAACCAACGACATCAGGTTCCTGGCTTAGTTCAGGAAAGTGCTACTCGCCCGAGCCTGAGGATGGAAACTTAGAGTGGCTCTTTGCCGAGGATTACATAAACCACAGGTTCTGATGTTCAGAGAAGGGGCTAGACCTGCTCCTTTATTCAATCAGGCTTACACCTCTCGAGGACACTTCTCTCTCATCAGGGCAAGGACCCATATGCCCATTACTGTACATTAGGCCAGACAAACGAGGTCTCAGGCATCTTCGTATTACTGCCTGTACCGTAAATCCAAGAGCACACATTCACCAACTGTGACAAAACTTTTTGGGGGGGGGGGGGAGTGGGTGTGGAGGTGGGGGGGGGGGTGTGGGGGGGTGGTGGGGGTTTTTTGTTTTTTGTTTTTTGGGGAGGGGGGCGGTGGGAGGTCGGGGGGGGTGGGGAGGGTGAGGGTGGGGATGTGAGGGCGGCGGTGGGGAGGGGGGGGGGGGGTGTTTGGATTTGGGTGGGGGGTGGTTGGTGGGTTGGGAGTGGGGGGGGGGGGGGGGGTGGTGGGGGTGGTGGGTGGGTGGTGGGGTGCTTTGGGGTGGGGGAGGGGGGGTGGGGTGGGAGGGGTGTGGTTGACGGGGGGGTCCGCATGTTACTGAACTGAATAAAAAGATTTTCCAGAAATGTTTTCAATGGCGCACAAAAAACATATTTCTCTTAACGTTGTTAAAAACTTTTGTTAAAACGTTTAAGAGAAATATGTTTGTTATGTCAGTGGCAGCATTTCTCATTTTACAAGATAATCCAACCACCTGACATGTGTTGGCATACCAAAGAAGCTGATAAAGCAGCATGATTATTAACACCAGGTGCACCTTGTGCTGGGGACAATAAAAGACCACTCTAAAATGTGCAGTTTCTCACACAACACAATGCCACAGATGTCTCAAGTTTTGAGGGAGTGTGCAATTGGCATGCTTRGCGCAGGCATGTCCACCAGAGATGTTGCCAGAGAATTGAATGTTCATTTCTCTACRATAAACCACCTKGTTTTAGAGAATTTGGCAGTACGTCCAATCGGCCTCACAACCACAGACAATGTGTAACCACACCCACACGCCCAGGGCCTCCATATCCGGCTTCTTCACCTGTGGGATCATCTGAGACCAGCCACCCGGACAGATGATGAAACTGTGGGTTTGCACAACCAAAATGGCCTCTGGCATGCTGGAAAAGTGTGCTCTTCATGGATGAATCCCGGGTTCAACTGTGTTGGTGAGCGGTTTGCTGATGTCAACGTTGTGAACAGAGTGCCGCATGGTGGCGGTGGGGTTATGGTATGGGCAGGCATAAGCTACGGACAACGAACATGATTGCATTTTATCAATGGGAATTTCAATGCACAGAGATACCGTGATGAGATCSTGAGGCCCATTGTRGTGCCYTTCATCCGCCCCATCACCTCATYTTTCAGCATGATAATGCACAGCCCATGTTGCAAGGATCTGGACACAATTCCTGGAAYRTGAAAATGTCCCAGTTTTTCCATAGCCTTCATACTCACCAGACATGTCACCCATTGAGCATGTTTGAGYTGCTCTGAAT
This sequence comes from Salvelinus sp. IW2-2015, assembly GCF_002910315.2. Classification (NCBI taxonomy): domain Eukaryota; kingdom Metazoa; phylum Chordata; class Actinopteri; order Salmoniformes; family Salmonidae; genus Salvelinus; species Salvelinus sp. IW2-2015. The sequence continues at coordinate 86,819,125 of NC_036842.1, forward strand.
CYACGTACGACATCGTGTTCCAGTTCCCATCAATATCCAGCAACTTCGCACAGCCATTGAAGAAGAGTGGGACAACATTCRACAGGCCACAATCAACAGCCTGATCAACTCWATGCAAGCGATATGTATCGTGATGCATGAGGGAAATGCTGGTCACGCCAGATACTTACTGGTTTTCTGATCCACGCCCCAACCTTTGGGTAACTAGACGTTCGCATTATATGCCCACCCCGACCAACCACCCTCCTTCTGTTTTTGCTGTAAGTAACCTTCTGTCTTATGTAACCATACCAAACGTAACATATCATACTAATTGAAGTGTCCCAGAAAATAGATAAAAAATACACACAGTAAAAACAAAAAGAACGAAAACAAAAACAAAAATTAAAAATAAAAAAAAAATACAGCAATAAAGAGAAGAGAGAGAGAGAAGAAAGGAGAGGAGATTAAAGGGAAGGAGAGAATAAAGGGGAGAAGAGGAGAGATAGAAAAAGAGATAAAAGGGAGAGAGAGAATGAAAAACAAATTCTCTGTTTACAAAGCAATTTAAGTGTTCATTAGGCGTGTCTGGCCAGACTGGTCTTGCTAGACTAGATTGTACAAACACCTA
>NC_036842.1:86820721-86825248 GCF_002910315.2 Salvelinus sp. IW2-2015
AATTATAAGGATGAATGACACTTCAAATTGTGCGCTGAGAGCAGCTATGTGATAGCATTGCAACCGTTAGCTCAAACAGTAGTATTTAAATAGAGAGTAGTAGGCTGCAGAAACAGTCTGAGGGATTATTCAACGTGGTAAACCAGACATAGTGGAATGTACAGTATGCAAGCAGATAATGTAGACCATGCAGTTTCTGAACTGAGTAACAGACAGGATGAGGTCATAATACCTCTGTGAGACCTCCCATACCTCCCTGCTGTGCTCAGAACATGAAGTGCTTAGTACTTTTTAGTACGATTGGCTGCCCTCGACTCTGTCCAGCGGCGGACATTTTGGCTCCACGTCACAGGTCTTTCCTCATCTCTCAACCCCTTTGATGCCAACTACGTTTTCCTAATCCCACGTCAGGAAATACCATGGCCTTGGTCCATGCTTGACGCAGATACACATGAACTCAGCACACTCTCCCTGCTCCAAACACACACGCACTCGCACCACCATGCTGACAGGCCATGCTGACAGGCCATGCTGACAGGCCATGCTGACAGGCCATGCTGACAGGCCATGCTGACAGGCCATGCTGACAGGCCATGCTGACAGGCATCTGTGTATGACGTATTACCATCCTTCCCCCGTCAGAAAAGGAACAGCCTTCTTTCTCCAGCTCTCTGTCTCCGTCAACATGGGTGTCTCCCTTTTCGCTTTTCCCGCCTTTCACAAATAAATGGAATCCGTTCACTCTGGGTTGCCATGACAATGGTGAGGCTGTTAGGTAACTAGGGGTGCCCGTCTCTTTCCCTCCTGTAATGTGAGAAGCAGGCAGGATGTGTGTATTCTGACTGGGCTCTCTTACAGAACCACAGAGATACCATACTCACTAAATGACTCAACAGTGGATACACTGCTTTCTGTGCTATGTTTCCACTGTTGCTTTGTTCATCCCTCCAAAGTCATGACAGTGAATTCAGATATGCTGTAGTGAAATCCATCTTCTTCAGTATGATGAGCCTTTGTGTCACTGATACACGTTTCCCTCATACAGGCTACACATTGTTCATAGTTTTTTTCTTTGCATTGACCAGTTTAGAAATGAGTGCATGGGTATGATTGGGAAGGTATCTAAGGTTGAGTATAATATTTTTTTTCTTAGAGAATAGTGTTCCCCTGCAAGACAAAATAAAAAAATGCTGAAAAATAAGTATGAACAAAGGAAAGCAGAGCCACATTCAGGGAAACACATTGGAATGTCACCTGCTGCCATTGAGGGAATTCTGTTGGAAGCTAGAGTGTTTATGGAAGGGAAACCCTTCCAAATCCTCACAAGAACTCTCTCACACAACAACACACACACCACACACACACACCACACACACAACACACAACACACCACACACCACACACACACCACACACCACACACACACACCCACACCACCACCACACACACCACACACACACACACACACACACACACACACACACACATCTCTCTGTTTGTGCTAGGATTGTCCCTCAGGAACACATGCTAGACTTTAGATCTCCAACACAAAATGAATTAGACAGATGCAAAGCATAGGCGTAGAGGGTCGTCAGCGGCCAAAACCATCCGAAGACACCCCCATAACCACGTGGGCCGGTCCAGATGGGCTGATGAGGCGCATGATGGAATGTACCATCTGCGTCTGGCTGCGGGTCAGGAGCTGGGATTTCCTCAGCTCTGTCAGTAGAAAACGGCAATTGTAACGGGGTCTCTAAATGTAGAAATCTCTCCTTAGAGCCACAATGTGTGTGTGTGTGTGTGTGTGTACACACCCTCATCCTCTGGCTCGCCTGCATTGTCCTGCTCTTGCTGTAGCCATTGTGTGTTCTCCTCGGTAGCTGGAGGATATGACATCATGTTTTGGAGCGCTGTATTTGACAACGACCCCCTAGAGAGCCTTCTTGTTGCCCACAGCTTCCGACCATTGTAGCAGCAGGGGTGTGAAGGAGGCTAGGGGCTAGAACTTACTCCATGATGATATTGTCAATAACTTTATCAGGAGCCACAACATGGCGTCAGGGCAATTCGTATTATTCTGTATGTAAATCTGTCGCAATCCATTTAGTATGATATATTATATTGCAATAAGTTACATTTTGAATGGAATAGCGGCTGTACAATGTCATATAAATGATAGAACGTACAGTATCATACGTCTTACCCAGTTGGCAGTCGTACAATAGCATACGAATTGGATGATGTACTTCATCATACATCTCGGYYGATGTATAGTATTATACGTCTTTCTCTGAGACCAGGTTGCTTGTTGCGCAATAACAACAAAGGAAGAATTTACGTTGCCGGTTAAGGGAACTAACGACAAAGGCTAGGATAATTTATGTAAAAGGTTAGCAGAACTAAAACTACAAAGGTTAGGAGAATTCATGTAACAGGTTAGGTGAAATGGGTTAAGATTAGAGTAAGGGTTAGGGGAAGAGATAGCTAAAATGCTACAGTTGTCCCTGACGCGACTTAAACACGCAACCTTTGGATTGCTAGACYTTCTCAGATCTCCCTACTTCCGTTTCTGTCTAAAATAAATTGGTAGGTATCATACATCTTGGAAGTGCTGAGAAATACATAAAGTATGTTTCGTATGGCTCTGAGGCCACGCTGGGAGCCGGGGGAGGAAAAGATCAAAACACACTAGGGAGGGGAAAAAGCTCCCTGAGGGCTGAAGATTGAGTGTTTAAGTTTTCCATCATGSTGAAATGGAGGAGGATAGCATACTGTAGCTTACCAATATAGAAGGTAGTTACAGCCTTGCTGCTTGCCTCAAGCGGTTGGTTGGTCTACTCTACAATCATTTTGGGATATTTTAGCTCCAACCGTGCAGTAGTATCTAAAGATATTCACAACAATACACAAATKTAAAAGTAAAAGAATGGAATTAAGAAATATATAAATATTAGGACGAGCAATGTCGGAGTGGCATTGACTAAAATACAGTATACATTTGAGATGAGTAAAGCAGTATGTAAACATTACTAAAGTGACTAGTGTTCCATTATTAAAGTGGCCAGTGATTCCATGTCTATGTATATAGGGTAGCAGCCTCTAAWGGTGCAGGGTTGAGTAACCGGTGGTAGGAGGCTAGTGATGGCTATTTAACAGTCTGATGGTCTTTGATGTCCCAGCTTTGATGCACCTGTACTGACCTCGCCTATTGGATGATGAACAGGCCGTGGCTCGGGTGGTTGATGCCCTAGATGGTCTTTTTGGCCTTCCTGTGACTTAGGGTGCTGTAGGTGTCATGGAGCGCAGGCAGTGTGACCCCGGTGATGCGTTGGGCAGACCGTACCACCCTCTGGAGAGTCCTGTGGTTTCAGGCAGTGTGACCCCGGTGATGCATTGGGCAGACCGTACCACCCTCTGGAGAGTCCTGTGGTTGCGGGCGGTGCAGTTGCCGTGACAGTATGCTCTAAATTGTGCATCTGTAAAAGTTTGTGAGGGTCTTAGGGGCCAAGATGAATTTCTTCAGCCTCCTGAGGTTGAGGAGGCGCTGTTGCGTCTTTTCCACCACACTGTCTGTGTGGYTGGACCATTTCAGATTGTCAGTAATGTGTYCGCCGAGGAACATGAAGCTTTCCACCTTCTCCACTGCGGTCCCGTCGATGTGGATAGGGGTGTGCTCCCTCTGCTGTTTGCTGAAGTCGACGATCAGCTCCTTCGTTTTGTTGACGTTGAGGAAGAGGTTATTTTCCTGGCACCACTCCGCCTGGTCCTCACTTCCTCCCTTCAGCTTGTTTTCCTCAATGTCACAAACAGAGAAATGCAAAACATCAGACCTTATTCAAATAACCCACCTCCCCATTCAAATACACCTAATGCACAAAATATTAGAAAGAAAACTCCAGGTTCAATGCCATTAAGGGTGTGTAGCCTACTTTCTCAGGATTCAGTATCACTTTGGGGTAAAGTACACTAGGTCTTAAAGTGAAAACTCCGCCAGTCGTAAGCAGGGTTTGAGTTTTAATGAGGTCCCGAAGGTCTTGTGATTCTGTATTAAAATCAGTGATGTAGTGGTTAAAAAAAGGTGGGTAATGGCTAAACTATAAACTCCAGTGGGCGATCGAGACGAACAACCATATAAATGAAAACGTCAATAGAACTGTATTGTTTGCATTTTGATTGCATTTTAATGTCGGAATGTCGGAAGATACTGTAGGCCATGTGGACAGGTTGGGACTACCYCATTTGGGGCCCTGGTCAGCTAACTTACTGTATTTCAACAAGTTTTGCCATGGTACAGAGAACAACATTTAGTTTTATAATGCTATTCTACACATGTTGTCATGAGGCTAAGAGAAAATGTTTCAGRTTTGAATCTAATTTCCTGCAAATCTACACTTTTTGCCATGGGGCAGAACATTTTTTGTTTTGTTTTATAGCTCATCTCATTATTTTGTTCACATTTTGCCTTGAGGCTGAGAGAAAATGTGGCTATTTTAAAGCTTCCTGCTATTCTACAATTTTGCCATGAGG
>NC_036842.1:86825273-86837676 GCF_002910315.2 Salvelinus sp. IW2-2015
TTTGCCGTTTTAAAGCAATTTTTACTATAATATGCTACCTGGGGGCCCCGCGACCTCCCAGGGCACTCCCCTATGTTCCCTGTTTGGTAATCCGGCCTGCATGTGGAGATGTTCATATGGAAGAAAAAAATGATTAGTACAGATCTTCTCAGTGGACCCGGCCTTACGCTTGGGAACCACTGTACTAACCTCTCTCTGCTTACCTCTCTCTCTCTCTCTCTCTCTCTCTCTCTCTCTCTCTCTTCTCTCTCTCTCTCTCTCTCTCTCCGACGGCCCCGGGTGCACACGGGGCGGTCGGTGAGCCGAGGATGGAACCAGAGCCAGTCGGGGTGAACTTGGAGGGGAGCGAAGTAGTGAAGCAGAGACAGTGAAGGAGTTGATGGGAGATTGGAGGAGAGAGCTATGAGAGAGCTGCTGTTTGGTGCATGAGGCACGACATTCGCCCTACGGAGCATGTCCTCGGTTTGATGTCACCACGCTGCACTTGGTCCTCTTTTTTCAACGCGCCGTGAACGAACGACATGATATTCACGGCACGTCAACATGGAAAACCATGGTTTGATACCATTCCATTGATTCCATTCCTGCCATTACTTTTTTTATTTAACTAGGCAAGTCAGTTAAGAACAAATATTATTATTTACAATGACCAGCCTACCCCGGCCAACCAGACAACACTGGGCCAATTGTGCAGCGCCCTATGTGACTCCCAATCACAGCCGGATGTGATGCAGCCTGGATTCAAACCAGGGACTCAGTGACGCCTCTTGCACTAAGATGCAGTCCTTAGACCGCTGCGCCACTACGAGCCCATCCTCACCAATTAAAGTGCCACCAACCACCAGCCAATTTAGGGGGTTTCTTTTTAGGTAATAGGTCAATATCCTGCTCTACTGTGCTCCCACAGGCCAGACATGAGAACAGCAGTACTACGAGGCCTACTGTAGTACCACCAATGAACTATCCTGTCATAGACTCTTCTGTTGTGGAGACCATCTGTAGACACTCTCTGTATAACTCGTACGACATTTGTACTGACCACTCTGTAAGACTACTCTGTTGTAGTGACCACTCTGTAAGACTACTCTGTTGTAGTGACCACTCTGTAAGACTACTCTGTTGTAGTGACCACTCTGTAAGACTACTCTGTTGTAGTGACACTCTGTAAGACTACTCTGTTGTATTGACACTCTGAAGACTACTCTGTTGTAGTGACCACTCTGTAAGACTACTCCGTCCTGTATACACTCCTGTAAGACTACTCTGTTGTATGACCACTCTGTAAGACTACTCTGTTGTAGTGACCACTCTGTAAGACTACTCTGTTGTAGTGACCACTCTGTAAGACTACTCTGTTGTAGTGACCACTCTGTAAGACTACTCTGTTGTAGTGACCACTCCTGTAAGACTACTCGTTTGTAGTGCACCACTCTGTAATGACACTACTCCTGTTGTAGTGACCACTCTGTAAGACTACTCTGTTGTAGGTGACCACTCTGTAAGACTACTCTGTTTAGTGACCACTCTGTGAAACTATCTGTTGTAGACACTCTGTAAACTTACTCTATTGTAGACCACTCTGTAAGACTACTCTGTTTGTATGACCCACTCTGTAAGACTACTCTGTTGTAGTGACCACTCTGTAAGACTACTCTGTTGTAGTGACCACTTTCCTGTAAGACTACTTCTGTTTAGTGACCACTCTGTAAGACTACTCTTTGTAGTGACCACTCTGTAAGAACTCTGTTGTAGTGACCCTCTGTAAGACTACTCTTTGTAGTGACCACTCTGTAAGACTACTCTGTTGTAGTGACCACTCTGTAAGACTACTCTGTTGTATGACCACTCTGTAAGACTACTCTGTTGTAGTGACCACTCTGTAAGACTACTCTGTATCCTGTACTAGTCACCACTCTGAAGACTACTCTGTTGTAGTGACCACTCTGTAAGACTACTCTGTTGTAGTGACCACTCTGTAAGACACTCTTCGTATGACACTCTGTAAGACTACTCTGTTGAGTGACCACTCTGTAAGACTTACTCTGTTGTATGACCACTCTGTAAGACTACTCTTGTTGTAGTGACCTCTCATGTAAAACTACTCTGTTGTGGGGAGACTTACTCTGTAAGACTAAACCTCTATTGTAGTGACCACTCTGTAAGACTACTCTGTTGTAGTGACCACTCTGTAAGGAACGTCTCTATTGTAGTGACCACTCCTGTAAGACTACTCTGTTGTATGACCACTCCTGTAAGCACCTACTCTGCTTGTGAGAACCACTTCATCTTCTCGTGCCTTCCTCCTGCATGTATTGCAGCCTGCCTCAGCCTCACCACTGAGCGCCACATCACTGTCTGTCTCAGTAGCCTACTCTCTGTAAAGCAAAGTTATTATGAGAATTTAGTAGCCTATTTTTTACTCCTGCTGAGTTAGGCTCAGATTAACATTAGCTTCTTACTTCATCCTTCTAGCTGACTTAGTAATACAAGCCAGAGCCCTTCAACATTATTGCAATAGAAGTCTCTGATGGCAGCTAGCCACCTAAATGACTGACATATTTGGGTTGCAAAGGGAGGGTATACTACTGGAAGTTTACCAATAAACTACCAGCATTTTGGTATCTTTCAAGGATTTTATGTAATCTATCAGAAGACATCTAGTGCCGCTTTTGGTTACATCAGATTATTACCGGTGTCTGTAATTATCTCACGTCCTCTGCGGACCCCGGCAGACTGGGGATCCGGCAGCCTCCTGCAGCTGTGGAAGATACTGGTCTTCCTGGGTTTCTCCCCTTGCCACTGGAATTCACCTTCCCACAGTGAAGTAGTGCTGTTGGGGATTGCGCACCCTCAGCAGCAGTTTAAATCACTTCCTTTGTGAAGGTATCCAAATCTGACCTTGGTGAAGCCATCAACGGAAAACTGGACTAAAGTCTGGTGGCGTTGGGGTGGCGTTGGGGTGATGGGGACAGAAGTGAATGCACCGGAAGCCCTTAATCAGACCCCCGCACACTATTATGGTCGCCAGCAGTTGGGACTTGAGATGCTCTCGGCAGACCCCTGTGTGACTGAGCAACCCTATTTAGGAGCCACACTACTCACCCCAGCTGGGGAGAGGCCTACAAAAGGTGGCCTAAAATTTGCCCAATCACTTCTTCCTGGATAGGCTACAGCACCTATCGGGAGTTCCACTCATCGGTCGACCAATGCTAAAGAAAATAAGAAAATAACAACAAGACTCGGGGCACTGACAGCATCCCGGCAGAGCTACTTAAGAAGGGAGGTTACTTCTGAACCAGAACGCTCCACCAGTACATCACTGAGATTTAGGACTAGGAGATTGTCCCTCAACAGCGGCGGGATGCAAACATTACCACCATCTATAAGAAAAAGGGTAAGAAGTCCATCTGCGGCAACAGCCGGGGATATCTCTTCTGGCTGTTGCCGGCAAGGTCCTGGCCAAGGTGATGCTACACAGGCTGGTGAACAACATCACAGAGGAACTGCTGCCAGAATCACAATGCGGCTTCAGAAAGAACAGGAGTACAGTCGACTGTCACGCACTGGCCATAGAGAGGCTTTTATTCTCTATTTTGGTTAGGCCAGGGTGTGACTAGGGTGGGCATTCTAGTTTCTTTATTTCTATGTTTTCTATTTCTTTGTGTTAGGGGCGGGTGTGGTTCTCAATCAGAGGCAGCTGTCTATCGTTGTCTCTGATTGAGAACCATACTTAGGTAAGCCCTTTTTTCCACCTGTCTTTGTTGGGAAGTTAACTTTGTTTGATGGCACATAGCCTTAAGCTTCACGGTTTGTTTTTGGTAATGTTTATTGTTTTATTGACGACATCTACTATTTAAAAGTATTGTACGCTCACCACGCTGCAACCTTGGTCCTCTTTTTTTCAACGGCCGTGACAGAACTTCCCACCAACAAAGGACCAAGCAGCGTGGCAGGAGAGGCAGCCCCCCCAAAAAATTGGGGGGGGGTGCACACGGGGCGGTCGGTGGAGCCGAGGATGGAACCAGAGCCAGTCGGGGTGAACTTGGAGGGGAGCGAAGGTAGTGAAGCAGAGACAGTGAAGGAGTTGATGGGGAGATTGGAGGAGAGAGCTATGAGAGAGCTGCTGTGTTGGTGCATGAGGCACGACATTCGCCCTACGGAGCGATGTTCTCGGTTTGATGTCACCACGCTTCACCTTGGTCCTCTTTTTTTCAAACGGCCGTGACAACGACAATGATATTCACGGCACGTCAACATGGAAACCATGTGTTTGATACCATTCCATTGATTCCATTCCTGCCATTACTTTTTTATTTATTTAACTAGGCAAGTCAGTTAAGAACAAATATTATTATTTACAATGACAGCCTACCCCGGCCAAACCCAGACAACACTGGCCAATTGTGCAGCGCCCTATGTGACTCCCAATCACAGCCGGATGTGATGCAGCCTGGATTCAAACCAGGGACTGCAGTGACGCCTCTTGCACTAAGATGCAGTGCCTTAGACGCCTGCGCCACTACGAGCCCATCCTCACCAATTAAAGGTGCCACAACCACCAGCCAATTTAAGGGGTTTCTTTTTAGGGTAATAGGTCAATATCCTGCTCTACTGTGCTCCCACAGGCCAGACATGAGGAAGCAGTACTACGAGGCCTACTGTAGTACACCAATGAACTATCCTAGTCATAGACTCTTCTGTTTGTGGAGACCACTCTGTAAGACTACTCTGTTGTAGTGACCACTCTGTAAGACTACTCTGTTGTAGTGACCACTCTGTAAGACTACTCTGTTGTGGAGACCACTCTGTAAGACTACTCTGTTTGTAGTGACCACTCTGTAAGACTACTCTGTTGTAGTGAACCACTCTGTAAGACTATCTTGTTGTAGGACACTCTGTAAGACTACTCTGTTGTGGGAGACCACTCTGTAAGACTACTCTGTTGTAGTGACCACTCTGTAAGACTACTCTGTTGTAGTGACCACTCTGTAAGACTACTCTGTTGTGGAGACACACTCTGTAAGACTACCTCTGTTGTAGTGACCACTCTGTAAGACTACTCTGTTTGTAGTGACCACTCTGTAAGACTACTCTGTTGTAGTGACCACTCTGTAAGAACTACTCTGTTGTAGTGACCCACTCTGTAAGACTACTCTGTTGTAGTGACCACTCTGTAAGACTACTCTGTTTGTAGTACCACTCTGTAAGACTATCTGTTGTAGTGACCACTCTGTAAGACTACTCTGTTGTTGGAGACCACTCTGTAAGACTACTCTGTTTGTAGTGACCACTCTGTAAGACTACTCTGTTGTAGTGACCACTCTGTAAAGACTACTCTTTGTGTAGTGACCACTCTGTAAGACTACCTTCTGTTGAGGAGACACTCTGTAAGACTACTCTGTTGTAGTGGACCACTCTAGTAAGAACTACTCTGTTGAGGTGACCACTCTGTAAGACTACTCTGTTGTAGTGACCCACTCTATAAGACTACTCTGTTGTAGGACCACTCTGTAAAGACTACTCTGTTGTAGTGACCACTCTTATAAGACTACTCTGTTGTAGTGACCACTCTGTAAGACTACTCTGTTGTAGTGACCCACTCTGTAAGACTACTCTGTTGTAGTGACAACTCTGTAAGACTACTCTGTTGTAGTGACGCACTCTGTAAGACTACTTCTGTTGTAGTGACACCTGTAAGACTACTCTGTTGTAAGTGACCACTCTGTAAGACTACTCTGTTGGTAGTGACCACTCTGTAAGACTACTCTGTTGTAGTGACCACTTCTGTAAGACTACTCTGTTTGTAGTGACCACTCTGTAAGACTACCTCTGTATGTAGTGAACCACTCTGTAAGACTACTCTGTTGTAGTGACCACTCTGTAAGACTACTCTGTTGTAGTGACCACTCTGTAAGACTACTCTGTTGTAGTGACCACTCTGTAAGACTACTCTGTTGTAGGAGAACTACTCTGTAAGACTACTCTGTTGTAGGTGGACCACTCTGTAAGACTACTCTGTTGAGGAGACCACTCTGTAAAGACTACTCTGTTGTAGTGACCACTCTATAAGACTTACTCTGTTGTGTGACCACTCTGTTAAGACTACTCTGTTGTAGGACCACTCTTGTAAGACTACTCTGTTGTATGACCACTCTGTAAGACTACTCTGTTGTAGTGACCACTCTGTAAGACTACTCGTGTAGTGACCACTCTGTAAGACTACTCTGTTGTAGTGACCACTCTGTAAGACTACTCTGTTGTAGTGACCACTTCTGTAAGACTACTCTGTTGTAGTGACCACTCTGTAAGACTACTCTGTTGTAGTGACCACTCTGTAAGACTACTCTGTTGTAGTGACCACTCTGTAAGACTACTCTGTTGTAGTGACCACTCTGTAAGACTACTCTGTTGTAGTGACCACTCTGTAAGACTACTCTGTTGAGGAGACCACTCTGTAAGACTACTCTGTTGTAGTGACCACTCTGAAGACTACTCTGTTAGACCACTCTGTAAGACTACTCGTGTTGAGGAGACCACTTCTGTTAAGACCTACTCTGTTGTAGTGACCACTCTGTAAGACTACTCTGTTGTAGTGACCACTCTGTAAGACTACTCTGTTGTAGTGACCACTCTGTAAGACTACTCTGTTGTAGTGACCACTCTGTAAAGACTACTCTGTTGTAGTGACCACTCTGTAAGACTACTCTGTTGTAGTGGAGACTCATCTGTAAGACTACTTCTGTTGTAGTGACCACTCTGTAAGACTACTCTGTTTGTAGTGGACCACTCTGTAAGACTACTCTGGTTGTAGTGACCACTCTGTAAGACTACTCTGTTGTAGTGACCACTCTGTAAGGACTACTCTGTTGTAGTGACCACTCTGTAAGACTACTCTGTTGTAGTGACCACTCTGTAAGACTACTCTGTTGTAGTGACCACTCTGTAAGACTACTCTGTTGTGGAGACCACTCTGTAAGACTACTCTGTTGTAGTGACACTCTGTAAGATACTCTGTTGTAGGACCACTCTGTAAGACTACTCTGTTGTGGAGACCACTCTGTAAGACTACTCTGTTGTAGTGACCACTCTGTAAGACTACTCTGTTGTAGTGACCACTCTGTAAGACTACTCTGTTGTAGGAGACCACTCTGTAAAACTACTCTGTGTTGTGGAGACTACTCTGTAAGACTACTCTTTGTTAGTGACCACTCTGTAAGACTACTCTGTTGTAGTGAGACCACTCTCTGTAAAACTACTCTGTTGTGGAGACTACTCTGTAAGACTACTCTATTGTAGTGACCACTCTGTAGAGACTACTCTGTTGGTGTGACCACTCTGTAAGACTACTCTTTGTAGTGACCACTCTGTAAGACTACTCTGTTGAGGAGACCACTCTGTAAGACTACTCTGGTTGTAGTGACCACTCTGTAAGACTACTCTAGTTGTGGAGACCACTTTGATCACTATTTATTTATTGTACTGCAACCATATCTTTGTTATGCTACCAAGGCATATTATCTAAAGTGGCTCCTGTACATTAACAACAGCAGACTACAGAGGGTCTGTAGACAATGTAAATGTTGGACGTTAGACGGGCGAACATACCTCCCACAGGAACGGTTCCTCTGGTGGAATCTAAGGAATGTCCTCACCGAGCCAAAATAAATATCTAAAACAATAGAGTAAGAGTGAGGATAATGCTTTGCACCAGGAGAGAGAAGAGAAGAGTACGGAGCCCAATCATATTTCATCTGGAAGCTGTGGAAAAGGTTAGTGTTTTCTAACGGGAGTATCTTGCATGGTCGAAGACATACTGAAGGCACACGCACGCCAGTTAAACACATACGCACGCATGCACACAGACATACACGCACACATGCACCCACCCACCCACACACGCATGCACACAGACACACACGCACACATGCACCCACACGCACACACACACCACAACACACACACACACACACACACACACACACAACACACACACAACACACACACACACACACACAACACACACACACACACAACACACACACACACACACACACACACAACACACAACACACATGCACCCACCCACACACGCACACTCCTTGTACAAACGCATGAGCTGTGCACACAACACTTAGTCGCATGGTGACCGTGGAGATATACGGGCAGAAGCGCTAAATCCTTCCAAAGCTCCAGGGTGTACTACATTGTGAGCACTTACGATTTATTACACAGAGCGGGCCATGTGTATTCTCTCCAAACCACCACTCTCATACAGGGAAAAGGGCCTCCGCTATTGACATGTCTCTGTGGAAGAGAAATGGTCAGCGGCTTAAACACAGCAGCCCACAAAACACTAACCTCAAATGTATCGTGGGAAAACCAGTCCCCTCTTTCTGGAATTGGTCCCTCTCTCCCTCTCTCTGTGCCCAAGAACGCAAAGGTAGCCTGTCTAAATTACTATCGCCCCGTAGCACTCACATCTGTAGCCATGAAATGCTTTGAAAGGCTGGTCATGGTTCACATCAACACCATCATCCCAGACACCCTTGACCCACCTCCAATTTGCACACTGCCCCAACAGATCACATATGTCACAATCTCTATTGCACTCCACACTGCCCTTTCCCACCTGGACAAAAGGAACACCTACGTGAGAATGCTATTCATTGACTAAGCTCAGCGTTCAACAACATAGTGCCCTCAAAGCTCATCACTAAGCTAAGGATCCTGGGAACTAAACACCTCCCTCTGCATCTGGATCTTGGACTTCCTGATGGGCTGCCCCCTCCTTCCTATAGGCTGTCTCATTATTCCTACAACCATTGTGTCGTCTGCAAACTTAATTATGGTGTTGGAGTTGTGCGCAGCCACGCTGTCGTGGGGATACAGGGAGTACAGGAGGGGACTAAGCATGCACCCCTGAGGGGCCCACGTGTTGAAGGTCAGRGTCGAGGAGGAAGTTTTGCKAAATGCAAAATCCTAGAGGAAAACCTGGTACATTCTGCTTTRCACCAGACACTGGGAGATTAATTCACCTTTCGGCAGAGCAYTAACCTAAAACAAAAGGCCAAATGTACACTGGAGTTGCTTASCAAGAAGACAGTGAACGTTCCTGAGTGGCCGAGTTAGAGTTTTGACTGAAATCTACTTGAAWATATATGACAATACCTGAAAATGGTTGTCTAGCAATGGTCAACAACCAATTTGACAGAGCTTGAAGAATTTTGAAAAGAATAGTGGGCAAATGTTGCACAATCCAGGTGTGGAAAGCWCYTAGAGACTTARCCAGAAAGARTCACAGCTGTAATCGCTYGCAAAGGTGATTCTACAGTACAAAGTATTGACTCAGTGGTGTGAATACTTATGTAAATTTGGTATTTCTGTTTTTKATTTTCAATACATTTTCTWACATTTCTAAAAACATGTTTTCACTTTGTGATTATGGAGCATTGTACTGTATGTAAAAAATCGATTTAATCKATTTTGTATTCAGGCTATAACACAACAAAACGTGGAATAAGTCAAGGGGTATGAATACTTTCTGAAGGCACTGTATACCTCAACCTCCTRGTACCTCTGCACATTGACTGGTACTGGTACTCCTTGTATATAGCCTCGTTATTGTTATTTTATTGTGTTACTCTTTCCTTTTTTTAATCTAGCAAAATGTTCTTACTTTTTAACTCTGCATTATTGGGAAGGGGCTTGTAAGTAAGCATTTCACGGTAAAGTCGAACACCTGTTATATTCGGGGCATGTGACAAATAACATTTGATTGGGACAAAACCCTTTTTCTTGTATTACAATAAGTTAGTTAGATGTTGAGCTATGGCAGTGAGTCATAAACATTCTATAAATGATATTTAATTATAAATAATGGTTTGATCATAGGGTTCCCTTTTATGAAGATATGCAAACTATATCATACCTGGGAGGGGAAAAAATGTGGATTTGTTTTTATGATCAGTGCTCGGAATTCACAAAATGTAAAAGTTAATACTGTATGCCAATTTAATCACAGCTGCATCAGGCCACTCACTGTATGTTCATTTGGGCGTGAGAGTGACGAGTGAAATCCTCCCTAGCTAATATATGACCTTCTAGGATGATGATTATGGAATGTACCACCTAGAGACAGGTGAGAGGGTGCTTATGTGTATGTAACATTCTTCACACCTAAAGGTAACTTCTTGCATTGCCTCCACCCTAACAAAGATGGTGGGTGGTGTGTCTGTACGTGTTTTTTTGCATGTGTGTGGGTGTTTGTGTGTGCGGGGTGGGGTTGGGGGAATACCTTTCCCTAAAAGCTGTCATCGAGAGGAATTTTCCAGCTGTCCAGTGAAAAGTGTGCGTGTGCGTGTGTGAATCTACATTAAGTGTTTGTGTGTGTGTGTGGTGTGTGTGTGTGTGTGTGTTGTGTGTGCGTGTGCGTGTGCGTGTGTGTGGATCCCCGAGCCCTTAGTTGTGCTTTCATGCAGGCCTGTGAGCTGTGAGGGTGGGAGGGAGAGCATAGCTTGCCAGACTTTGAAAGGGATTAGCTAATTACATTGTGGAAAGCGTGGGCCTGGGATTGCTCAATGGGGCTTGTTCGTGTTGCAGGCCCTGGCTGGCCCAGCCCAACTACCCTGCCACCGGGGGGGGGGGGGGGGGGTAATTACTGTAGTATACAGGGTCAAGGCTAAGAGCGCCGTATGTCTGGTAGCAGGAGGAATGTTGGGAAACACCATGAAACACATGACCCAGTCAGAATGCAGAGGTTGCTGTGGGGATTATTGCTCAAACACAGCCAGCCAACTGACAGAAGTGGGTTATAGATCACCCTGTAGCTTCCAGTAAACTCATTAGTCAGCCAGCCAATTAGCCTGCCAGGCAGGCATGTAGTCCATCAGCCAGCCAGACAGWTAGCCAATCAGTCAGTCAGTCAAGCAGTCAGTTAGTCAAGCAGTCAGTCAAACAGTTAGTTTTCCAGTCAGTCAAATAATAATTCAGCCAGTGAATCAGGATAAGACAGATAGTTTGCCAGTCTTTATTTTATTAGGCAAGTCAGTTAAGAACAAATTCTTACTTACAATGACAGCCTACCAGAGAACAGTGGGTTAACTGCCTTGTTGAGAATGACAGATTTTTACCGTGTCATCTCAGGGATTTGATCTAGCAACCTTTTGGTTACTGGCCCAAAGCTCTAACCATTAGGTTACCTGCTGCCCCTACAGTCAGTACCGTTGGGAAGTTGTTTGGTTAGCCAGTAAGTCAGTCATACAGGTAATTCACCTGTATCTCAATGTGACCTCACCTCATTTGGTGGCCCGTGTGAGGAGTGTTCAGATGTTACATGCAAACATGCAGAAACATTTCACTCTTTACCAAGCTTGCTTTATCTCCAAGTGTGTTTGTTTGACTCATTGGAACCTTGTTGTGGGTGAATGAATGGTTGGCAGGCTGTTGTGAACACACTCCCATGCCTTGAGGACATTATGCAGCTGAAAAAGAATGAGACAAGCTCCACTTTGTCTATCAAGCCTAAGTGTGCTCTGGTGATTACCCAACTGACTCATATCTGAGAGCCTGAAGTTGGTCGACAATTGTTGCCAAAACAACGTATTTTATACGTCTCGCCTTGATTGAACAATCAGCCTCTGAGATTTAAAAAAAGTTTTTAAAAAGAGTACAGAAAACTTAGCCTGGTTCCAGATCTGTGCTGTCTTGCCAAGTTCCTATGGTCATTGTCACGCCAGACTAGGCTACCAAGCATCGGCCAGAGATTTGAAGATAAGAGTCAGCTGTCAATTGTTTCACACAATTAGCCATGGCCCCATGACTGTTTGACTATGCCATCCAAGTTTTCACTTGATCTGAGGCACAAGTTCAGAGCTGGAGTGTGACTGCTATGTAGTGGGAGCCTGTTAGTGGTGGTGGAGTGGGAGCCTGTTAGTGGTGGTGGAGTGGGAGACTGTTAGTGGTGGTGGAGTGGGAGTGTAGTGGGGAAGACTGTTGTAGTGGGTGGTGGAGTGGGAGACTGTTAGTGGTGGTGGTGGGAGTGTAGTGAGACTGTGTAGTGCGGTGTAAGAGTGAATGGTAGTGGTGTGAGTGGGAGAACTGTTAGTGGTGGTGGAGTGGGGAGGCACTGTTAGTGGTGGGGAGTGAAGTAAGGGGATGGACATGGAGTGTTAGTGGATGGGTGTAGTGGGAGAACTGTTTTAGTGGTGGTGGAGTGGAGACTGTTTAGTGGTTGTGGAGTGGGAGCACTGTTAGTGGTGGTGAGTGGGAGACTTTTAGTGGTGGTGAGTGGGAACCTGTTAGTGGTTGAGGTGGCGGAAGTGTGGTGTGGAGAACTGTTAGTGGTGGTTGGAGTGGGAGCCTGTTAGTTGGTGGTTTGGAGTGGCGAGACTGATCTTCTCTCCTG
>NC_036842.1:86837776-86850301 GCF_002910315.2 Salvelinus sp. IW2-2015
AACTTGCAAGATTACAGACACATTACAGACGATACAGACACATACAGTTAGATATCAGACACGAACATACAGACGATCCAGACACGTACACACATCATCAACACACTTACCAACAGCGAGATACAGACACCACCTCAAATACACACAGACATATTCCAGCACGTAGACGCACCTCGAGCCCCACCACGCGCTAGAGAGACGAATACAGACACTTACACAGATATAGCACACTCTCCACATAGACCCCCATCACGACGCCCACCGCCGATCGACACTCGCACTAGCCCAGACACATTACACTGCTATAGACCACTACCAGAGATCACACGCGCACACCACCATTACAGCAGATACACGAACACCACCTTAACATTATATAGACCAATCAATGACGCCCCCGAGGTGTCAACCATCACTACACATTACACGCAGCTAGTACACGAGCCACACCATCTACAGAGATCACGCCTACGGCACACACCTACCAGACACGATACGACCACCCTTCGCACTAGATACACGACACATCCTACAGCACCGCGTACACAGCGACCATTACTAAGATACCCGACACATCTACATACGGATACAGACACATTACACCATAGATACAGACCATCATTACATAGATATAGACACATACCATTAGATATAGACCCATTACATAGATACAGACACACTTACATAGATACAGACACATTACATACGGCATACAGACACACTTACAGAGATACAGACACATTTACATCACGATACAGACCACGGTACAGTAGATACAGACACCGACCAGCAGATCATCAGTACACATTACAGAGATACAGACACATTACATAGACTATAACACATACATTAGACACAGACACATTACAGAGCAATACAAACACATTACAGGGAGAATACAAGACACATTACAGAGATATAGGCACCATCTGACAGAGATAAGACACAGTTACAGAGATATAGGCCACATTACCAGAGACTTACATATACAATTACAGAGATATAGACATATACACCTAGATATAGACCATTACATAGACACAGACAACATTACAGAGATACAAAAACACAATTACGAGATTACAGACACATTACAGAGATATGGCACAGTACATAGATACACACATGACATAGATGACAGACACATACAGAGGAAACAGACACATTTACAGAATACAGGACGACATTACAGAGACTACATATCACAATTACACTAGAATAAACACATTACAAGATACAGACACATTCAACATAGATACGGACACAATTACATGGTAGAGGAGACATTACATTAGCATACATATACCATTGCCATAGACTACAGACAACATTACAGCACAGATCACACACATTACATAGAATATAGACACATTACAGAGATACAGACTACATCATACATCTCAATTACTAGACACATCACATACGATAGAGACACATTTACAGAGAATACCCAGACACATCACATAGATACAACACATCCATACCAATGGATAGAGACACATTACATAGAGTACATCATACATTGCCATAGATCACCAGACACATTACAGCAGATACAGAACTCTACACTAAGCATATAGACACCATTTACAGAGATACAGACACATTACATAGATCTCACAGAACACCACATTAACATGGATAGAGACACATTACCAGCTTGCCCGAACCACATATCGAGTTGCATAGATATCCACGACACATTACAATACAGAACACGTTACACAGATATAGACACCATTACCACCGAGATTACAGAACACACTCACATAATACCAGAACATATTACAGTAGATATAGACACCAGTCACGAGCAGTTATACAGACACATTACCATCATCACATAGACAACAACATAAGATAATTAGACCACATGACATAGACTGAGAGACACATTATCATAGATATAGACACTATTACAGGAGATACAGGACACATTACAGACGATACCAGACACACTTACATCTGCATATGGACACATTACCATGGAACACTATACCAATCTAACAGACGATATAGACGACATCAGAGATAATCAGACCATTCCAGACAGCAGATACAGACACGATTACAGAGATTACCAGACACATAGCATTCGATATACAGACACAATTACATGGATACAATCCAATTACAGAGATACAGACACATTACAGAAGATACAGACAACCATCCCCATACATAATTAACCCGACACATATAAGCATAGATAAGACAACACTTACATTAAGAGCATACAGCAACACAATTACAATAGATATAGACACATTACACGTAATATTAGACCCATTACATCAGATTGACAGACAGCACCACTACATAGATACAGACACATTACAGGAGATACAGGACACATTACAGAGATACAGACACATTACATAGATACAGACACGTTACATAGATACAGACACAGTTACATAGATACAGACACATTACAGAGATACAGACACATTACTATACGATACACAACACATTACGACACATACAGACACATTACATATTACAGACCACCTTACATAGATACCCAGACACCATTACATAGATACAGACACATTAACATAAATACAGACACATTACAGAGAATACAACACACTTACATAGGATAAGACACATTACATAGATCACAGACCACCATTACATAGACTTAACAAAAAGACACATTACAAAGAATACAACACCATTACATAGAATATAGACACATCACATAGAGTATATACACATACATAGAATCATGTACACCCACTCACATAAGCAATATAGCTACCAATATACATAGATATTGACAAACATTAACATCCCCCCCCCCCACCCCCCCCCCCCCCTTAGTAACCAGACACATGACATAGATATAGTAACATTACATAGACTATAGACACATCTACATAGATATAGACAGCATTTACAGAGACTACAGACACATACGCGGATCCAGACACAATACAGAATTACAGCAACATTACAAGATATAGGACATATTACACGTAGATACATACACATACAGATACAGACACATTACAGAGATACAGCACACATTACAGAGATAACAGCAGACCACATTACAGAGATACAGACCACATGACATAGATACAGGACACATACATAGATAAAGACACATTACAGAGATACAGCAGCATTACAAGAGAGTACAAGACACAATACAGAGATACAGACACAATTACATACGATATAGACACCATTACATAGGATACAGACACAATACAAGATACAGACACATTACAGGAACAGACACGTTACAGAGATAACAGACACATTACAGAACTACACGACACATTACATAGATACATCATACAATTACAGAGATCATAGACACATATACAATGAGATACAGACAACATTACAGACGATACAGACAAATACAGAGATACACGAACACACTTACAGAGATACAGACACATCCACAAGATACAGACATCATTACATAGATATAGACACATTACCATAACTATAGTAATACACTTACAGAGATACAGACACATTACTAGACTGATAGATCAACATTAGCAGACATATAAGACAAATAAATAGATATGAGACACGATTACATAGAATAGTACCATTACATAGATAGCAGACAACATTACATTAGATATGTAACCATTACAGAGATACAGACACATATACACTATGATCCATAGTAACATTCAACAGAGATACAGACACCATTACATAGATATAACACATACACTAGATATGAGTAACATTACATAGAACAACATAATTACAGAGATACTAGACACTCATACAGTACGATTACAGACACATTACAGATACAGACACACTAGATCCAATCTCAGCAACCATACATACATAGTAACATACGATACAGACACATTACACATAGATAAAGTACACATACATAGATACAAAGACAATCTACACTAAGACTACTAGACCACATTACATACGATATAGAACCATATTGACAAGATATGAGACACACTTACCATGAAATCAGCCACACATTACAGGGATACAGACCATCCACATAGATATAGTAACATTACAAGATACACGAAGTCACATAGATTGAACATAGATTAATAGACACACCAGCAGACACATTAGTGAATCATTGACATAGAGATAACGACATGATTTCAGAGATACTAAGACACATTCACATAGATACAGACACATTACGTGGATACCAGACACTACCAGTAGATACAGACTACATGTACCATAGAATAAACATTACGATAGATACGAACAATTACAGTAGATCAGTAACACATAATAAATAGACGGATCTAGACACATTGGACATACAACACTATTATATACATACAATTACATTCAGATATAGAACTACTACGTACATTACAAGATACTAGATAAGACCACATTACATAGATACATCAGACAAACCAGACATTACACAATTTACATTACACATACATAATACATATTACATTTACAGAGATCAGACCACTAGTACACACTACATCAGGGATACAGACCACATTATACGATCAAGACATTACTAGATACTATAACAATTAACCTAGATAAGACACAATTACATAGACACAGACCACATTCACATACGAAACATACGACAATTTACCAAGACTATAGACACATTCTACCAGTAGATACCGACCATCACATAGATACATATACAATTACAGAGATCACACACATTGAACATCAGATACATACAGATTATCATGAGAACTAGACATTAGACCGATAATTACATACAGATACTTATACAATTCTACATAGCACTACATAACAGACACATTACGACATACCAATTACATAGATAGACTTACATTACATCACAATTACAGTGATAACATAAGACGACACCAGTTACATGAGATACAGACACCCATAACTAAGATACAGACACATCTACATAGATATAGACCACATACATAGATCACACACTATGATAAATCATTGACCATAGACTATAGACAACAACGACTCTACAGACGAGACAATACAGAACACTACTACATCACGTGACCATTACATAGACATACGCACTACAGACTACCATATACAATTACATGACCAGAACATTACATAGATACATATTACAATTACATAGCATATAGACAAATTACCAGAGCATACACGATCAACCATACATAGATCACACTCTACGATTCATAGACATTCCATGAATAAGGAAGTACATCCAGGTAAGGATCCGATCTTACGAAGACGAGAGCAGGTGATAGCGGCGGGATACAAACAAACTGTAGAGCGAGCATTAGCATAGCAGGGACACCAGTTACATGAGAATACGAGGACCACGCACACGGTGACGAGGTGAGACAGACACAGTACATAGATATAGAACATTTGCATAGATGACAATTCATAGACAACACATTACATGATGATACAGACACATACATAAGACTCATAGATACACATAGACATAGGACAAACACTTGAGACCAACTACAGCAACATAATGACATAGATCAACATACACATTACACGATACCACATCTACCATAGACTATAGACCACTTAATGAATATAGCAGATTACATGAGACTCAGACGCCACACATACATAAGATACAGGACACATTACATGGATACAGACACCATTACATGTAAGATATATGCGACTACACAGACTATTGCATGAATACCACGACCACCATTAGCAGAGATACAGAACACATTACTATACAGACATACTAGACACCATTACAGCAGATACAGACAGCATTGCATTAGATACAGGACACATTACATAAGATACAGGACACACTTAGCTAGATACAGACACATTACCATGATACCAGAGATTAATTACATAGATATAGACACACTTCGCATAGATACAGACACCACTATACAAGATACAGACACATTACATGATTACAGGACCACACATTACATAGACTATAGATACCATTGCATAGATAGTAAGAACCATTACATAGTACAGACAACATTACAGTAAGACTACGACACATCACATAATACAGACACATTCTACCAGACTATAGACACATTACATAGATACAACAGAAGCTAGACATCAACATAGATAGCAGACACATTACATAGCATACAGACACATTACATAGATACAGGCACATACACAATACCTTACATAGATAACATGTACAATTACAGAGGAATATAGACACATTACAGAGATACAGACACATTACATAATACAGACACATTACCATAGATACATGGTACAATCTACAGACAGATATAGCACTTACAGCAGAATACAGACACATTACAGGAGATTACAGACACATTCAGAGATTGACATTACAGAGATACAGTAACATTACATAGAATAGGACACATACATAGATACACGACACATCTACATAGATGACATATAATACATGGTACAGACATAAAGAACAGTTACCTAGATATAGACCACATTACATAGCTACAGAAACATCACACATAGATACAGACACATTACATGACTCACATGTACAATACAGAACTACCTACCATTACATAGATACAGACACCATCTATCATAGATGATACACATTACAGAGAACATTTAACATGTCATAATATTGAACACATCTTACTAGAGATAACAAGACACATCTACAAGCATACAACTACCACATTACATACGATATAGACCACATTCATAGATATTGACACAATTACAGGAGCATACAGCACACATTACATTGATAAATAGATAACATTATCATAGATACCATATCAATTATACCTATGATACAGACACATGTAATAGATACAGACACCATTACAGCGAGATACAGACACTAATCTACACTAGATATAGACACAGTTAATAGATAACATATACAAAATTACATAGACTATAGACACCCATTAACATCAGATACATATTATCAATACATAATACAGACATCATGTACATAGATACAGACACATGACAAGATACCCGAGCGACGATTATCCTAGATACAGATATATTACATAGATATAGGACACATCCTACTAGATATAGACACATTTCATAGATATTGACACATTACATAGATACAGACACATTACTAAAATATAGAGACATTACAGAGATACAGACACATTACATAGATATAGACACATTACAGAGATTCAGACACATTACAGAGATACAGACAAATTACATAGATACAGACAAATTACATAGATACAGACACATAACAGAGATACGGACACATTCCATAGATACATATACAATTACATAGATATAGACACATTACATAGATACAGACACATAACATAGATACAGACACAGTACATAGATACAGACACATTACAGAGATACAGACACAATACATAGATATAGACACAGAAACATTTATTCACTGCTTTAGCACACTCTGCCAACCYGGATGTTCTAGCCGTGTCAGAATCCTGGCTTAGGAAGACCACCAAAAATTCAGAAATCTCCATTCCAAACTACAACATTTTCAGACAAGATAGAACGGCCAAAGGGGGCGGTGTTGCAATCTACTGCAAAGATAGCCTGCAGAGTTCTGTCCTACTATCCAGGTCTGTACCCAAGCAATTTGAACTCCTACTTTAAAAATCCACCTCTCTAAAACAAGTCTCTCACCGTTGCCACCTGCTATAGACCACCCTCTGCCCCCAGCTGTGCTCTGGACACCATATGTGAACTGATTGCCCCCCATCTATCTTCAGAGCTCGTGCTGCTAGGAGACCTAAACTGGAACATGCTTAACACCCCAGCCATCCTACACATAAGCTTGATGCCCTCAATCTCACACAAATGATCAATGAACCTACCAGGTACAACCCCAAATCCGTAAACACGGGCACCCTCATAGATGTCATCCTAACCAACCTGCCCTCCAAATACACCTCTACTGTCTTCAACCAGGATCTCAGCGAATACTGCCTCATTTTCTGCATCCGTAATGGGTCAGCGGTCAAACAACCTCCACTCATCACGGTCAAACGCTCCCTGAAACACCTCAGCGAGAAGGCCTTTCTAATCGACATGGCCAGGGTATCCTGGAAGGATATTGATCTCATCCCGTCAGTAGAGGATGCCTGGTTATTTAATTTTTTAAAATGCCTTCCTCACCATCTTAAATAAGCATGCCCCATTCAAGAAATGTGTTCTTATTCTCCATGGACTTTACAGCGTCCCAGAACTTTTTTGAGTTTGTGTTGCAGGAAGCATATTTCTGCTTGAAAAAGCTAGCCTTGGCTTTTCTAACTGCCTGTGTATATTGGTTTCTAGCTTCCATGAAAAGTTGCATATCACGGGGGCTGTTCGATGCTAATGCAGAACGCCATAGGATGTTTTTGTGTTGGTTAAGGGCAGTCAGGTCTGGAGAGAACCAAGGGCTATATCTTGTTCCTGGTTCTACATTTCTTGAATGGGGCATGCTTATTAAGATGGTGAGGAAGGCATTTAAAAAAATAAAATAACCAGGCATCCTCTACTGACGGGATGAGATCAATATCCTTCCAGGATACCCTGGCCATGTCGATTAGAAAGGCCTTCTCGCTGAGGTGTTTCAGGGAGCGTTTGACCGTGATGAGTGGAGGTTTGTTTGACCGCTGACCCATTACAGACGCAGGCAATGAGGCAGTATTCGCTGAGATCCTGGTTGAAGACAGTAGAGGTGTATTTGGAGGGCAGGTTGGTAGGATGATATCTATGAGGTGCCCGTGTTTACGGATTTGGGGTTGTACCTGGTAGGTTCATTGATCATTTGTGTGAGATTGAGGGCATCAAGCTATGTGTAGGATGGCTGGGGTGTTAAGCATGTTCCAGTTTAGGTCTCCTAGCAGCACGAGCTCTGAAGATAGATGGGGGGCAATCAGTTCACATATGGTGTCCAGAGCACAGCATGGGGGCAGAGGGTGGTCTATAGCAGGTGGCAAACGGTGAGAGACTTGTTTTAGAGAGGTGGATTTTTAAAGTAGGAGTTCAAATTGCTTGGGTACAGACCTGGATAGTAGGACAGAACTCTGGCAGGCTATCTCTTGCAGTAGATTGCAACACCGCCCCCTTTGGCCGTTCTATCTTGTCTGAAAATGTTGTAGTTGAATGGAGATTTCTGAATTTTTGGTGGTCTTCCTAAGCCAGGATTCTGACACGGCTAGAACATCCGGGTTGGCAGAGTGTGCGTAAAGCAGTGAATAAATGTTTCTGTGTCTATATCTATGTATTGTGTCTGATCTCTGTAAGTGTCTGATCTATGTACTGTGTCTGTGATCTATGTTATGTGTCTGTATCTATGTAATGTGTCTATATCTATGTAATTGTATATGTATCTATGGAATGTGTCCGTATCTCTGTTATGTGTCTGTATCTATGTAATTTGTCTGTATCTATGTATTTGTCTGTATCTTGAATGTGTGAATCTCGTAATGTGTCTATCTATGTATGTGTCTGTATCTCTGTAATGTCTCTATATTTTAGTAATGTGTCTGTATCTATGTAATGTGTCAATATCTATGAAATGTGTCTATATCTATGTAATGGTCTATATCTATGTAATATATCTCTGTATCTATGTAATGTGTGGGTATCTCTGTAATGTGTCTGTATCTATGTAATGTGTCTGTATCTATGTAATTGTATATGTATCTATGTAATGTGTCTATATCTATGTAATTGTAATGTATCTATGTACGTTGCTATATCTATGTTAATGTGTCTGTATCTCTGTAATGTGTCTGATACTATGTACTGTGTCTGTATCTATGTAATTGTATATGTATCTATGTAATGTTACTATATCAATGTAATGTGTCTGTATCTCTGTAATGTGTCAATATCTATGAAATGTGTCTATATCTATGTAATGTGTCTGTATCTCTGTAATGTGTCTGTATTCTCTGTAATGTGTCAATAATCTATGACATTTAAATGTATCTCTGTAATGTGTCAATATCTATGAAATGTGTCTGTATCTATGTAATGTGTAGGTATCTCTGTAATTGTACATGTATCTATGTAATGTGTCTGTATCTATGTGATGTGTCTGTTACTATGTAATGTGTCTATATCTAGGTAATGTGCCTGTATCTATGTAATGTATATGTATCTATGTAATGTGTCTGTATCTATGTAATGTGTCTATATCTATGTAATGTGTTCTGTATCTCTGTAATGTTTCTGTATCTCTGTAATGTATCTCTGTAATGTGTCTGTATCTCGTTAATGTGTCTGTATCTCTGTAATGTGTCTATATCTCTGTAATTGTACATGTATCTATGTAATGTGTCTGTATCTATGTAATGTGTCTGTATCTCTGTTAATGTGTCTAATTCTCCTGTAATTTGTACATGTAATTTTCTTGTAATGTGTCTGTATCTATGTAATGTGTCTGTATCTATGTAATGTGTCTGTATCTATGTAATGTGTCTGTATCTATATGATTGTGTCTGTATCTATGTAATGTGTCTATGTCTAGGTAATGTGTCTGTATCTATGTGATGTGTTGTTCTATGTAATTGTCTGTATCTATGTAATGTGTCTATATCTATGCAAATGTATCTATATCTATGTAATGTGTCCTGTATCCATGTAATGTGTCTGTATCTATGTAATGTGTCTGTATCTATGCAATGTGTCTATATCTATGTAATATCTCTGTATCCATGTAATGTGTCTGTATCTATGTAATGTGTCGTATCTATGTAGTGTCGTATCTATGCAATGTGTCTGATCTCTGTAATGTGTCTGTATCTATGTAATGTGTCTGTATCTATGTAATGTGTCTGTATCTTATGTAATGTGTCTGTATCTATGCAATATATCTATATCTATGTAATGTGTCTGTATCCATGTAATGTGTCTGTATCTATGTAATGTGTCTGTATCTATGCAATATACTATATCTATTAATGTGTCTGTATCTATGTAATGTGTCGTGTATCTATGTAATGTGTCTATATCTATGCAATGTATCTATATCTATGTAATGTGTCTGTATCCATGTAATGGTCTGTATCTATGTAATGTGTCTGTATCTATGCAATGTGTCTATATCTATGTATTATCTATCTGTATCCATGTAATGTTGTCTGTATCTATGTAATGTGTCTGTATTCTCTGTAATTGTCTATATCATGGAATGTTATGATCTATGTAATGTGTCTTGTATCTATGTAATTGTATATGTATCTATGTAATGTGTCTGTGTATCTATGTAATGTGTCTATATCTATGTAATGTGTCTGTATCTATGTACTGGTCTGTATCTCTGTAATGTGTCTATATCTATGTAATGTATATGTATCTATGTAATGTGTCTGTATCTATGTAATGTGTCTATATCTATGTAATGTGTCTGTATCTATGTACTTGTGTCTGTATCTCTGTAATGTGTCTATATCTATGTAATTGTATATGTATCTATGTATTGTGTTTGTATCTATGTAATGTGTCTAGATCTATGTAATGTGTCTGTATCTATTTACTGTGTCTGTATCTCTGTAATTGTATATGTATCTATGTGATGTGTCTGTATCTATGTAATGTGTCTATATCTATGTAATTGTATATGTTTCTATGTAATGTGTCTGTGTCTATGTAATGTGTCTATATCTATGTAATTGTATATGTATCTATGTAATGTGTCTGTGGTCTATGTAATGTGTCTATATCTATGTAATTGTATATGTATCTATGTAATGTGTGTATACTCTGTAATTGATATGTATCTATGTAATGTGTCTGTATCTCTGTAATGTGTCTATATCTATGTAATTGTATATGTTTCTATGTAATGTGTCTGTGTCTATGTAATGTGTCTATATCTATGTAATTGTATATGTATCTATGTAATGTATCTATATCTATGTAATGTGTCTGTATCCACGTAATGTGTCTGTATCTATGTAATGTGTCTGTATCTCTGTAATGTGTCTATATCTATGTAATTGTATATGTATCTATGTAATGTGTCTGTGTCATGTATATAGTGTCTATATCTATGTAATTGTATATGTATCTATGTAATGTATCTATATCTATGTAATGTGTCTGTATCCACGTAATGTGTCTGTATCTATGTAATGTGTCTGTATCTCTGTAATGTGTATATCTATGTAATTGTATTGTATCTATGTAATGTGTCTGTATCTGTAATGTGTCTTTATCTATGTAATGTGTCTGTATCTATGTAATTGTCGTATCCATGTAATGTGTCTGTATCTATGTAATGTGTCTATATCTCTGTAATATGTCTGTATCTATGTAATTACTATATCTATGTAATGTGTCTATATCTATGTAATGTGTCTGTATCTCTGAATGTTACTATATCTATGTAACTGTGTCTGTATCTCTGTAATGTTACTATTATCTATGTATGTGTCTATATCTATGTAATGTTACATATCTATGGTAATGTGTCTATATCTATGTAATTTGTCTGTATCCTCTGTAATGGTTACTATAATTCTATGTAATGTGTCTGTATCTCTGTAATGTTACTATATCTATGTCTGTGTCTATATCTATGTAATATGTCTGTATCTATGTGATGTGTCTGTATCTCTGTAATGTGTACTGATC
>NC_036842.1:86851575-86856018 GCF_002910315.2 Salvelinus sp. IW2-2015
CTCCTCCCAGCTGCCCACTGCACTGAAGACAGGAAACACTGTCACCACCGATAAATCCACTATAATTGAGAATTTCAATAAGCATTTTTCTACGGCTGGCCATGCTTTCCACCTGGCTACCCCTACCCCGGTCAACAGCACTGCACCCCCCACAGCAACTCGCCCAAGCCTTCCCCGTTTCTCCTTCTCCCAGAGATAGACAAAACAATTCTCAACCTCCAGATGAGTATGAGGGGGAAGTTTAAGTACAATTCTTACAAGCTTGTTTGGCTGGAAGCTTATTCTTTAGATGCTAAACATCTGCTGCTGCTGGTGAACCATGATGTGCATAATCAAAGTGACACTGGACTAGCGCACTTGCCAGTATTTAGTGTGTCCATCCAATTGACAACAGATTTTCATGGGAATATTCTAACATCTTCATAAAACAATATACAATTTCAGAGTTTGCTTTACGAAAATGTGTCGACGGACAACATGACCGGGAACATTTTAATTTACCGGACATTTGAGACATTTTATGGACATCTTTATGCATTCAGATCCAACCTGGTGCGGGCAGCGCGATCAAGAAACGAGGGATGTTGGCCAAATTAGCCACATTTACGTCATTAAAAACAGGGTTAGGCTACTTTCCTAAAACAATAATTGTCCACCTCACAGTTCAGCTGTAAGAGATTTGAGCACTAAATATTTCAGGGCATTGACCTATGGGCTTAGGTGTCGACTGTATCTTACATTTTACATTCTGTAAGACTTTCCCTTGAACTGCAAAAACACTTTTTTCAGCTTGTGCAAACAGGTTGATATGGGGACAGATTACATTTAGTTGTCAACTCTGCATTATATACAGTACCAGTCAAACGTTTGGACATACCTACTCATTCAAGGGTTTTTCCTTATTTGACTATTTTCTACATTGTAGAGTAATAGTGAAGACATTAAAACTATTAAATAACACATATAGAATCATGTAGCAACCAAATACTTTATATTTGAGATTCTTCAAAGCAGTCACCCTTTGCCTTGATGACAGCTTTGCACACTCTTGGCTTTCTCTCAACCAGCTTCATGAGGAATGCTTTTCCAACAGTCCTGAAGGGGTTCCATTTGCTGAGCACTTGTTGGTTGCTTTTCCTTCACTCTGCGGTCCAACTCATCCCAAACCATCTCAATTGGGTTGAGGTCGGGTGATTGTGGAGGCCAGGTCATCTGATGCAGCACTCCATCACTCTCCTTCTTGGTCAAATAGCCCTTACACAGCCTGGAGGTGTGTTGGGTCATTGTCCTGTTGAAAAACAAATGCTAGTCCCACTAAGCCCAAACCAGATGGGATGGCGTATTGCTGCAGAATGCTGTGGTAGCCATGCTGGTTAATAAGTGTGCCATGAATTCTAAACAAATCACTAACAGTGTCACCAGCAAAGCACCCCCACACCATCACACCTCTTCCTCCATGCTTTACAGTGGGAAAAACACATGCAGAGATCATCTGTTCACCTACTCTGCGTCTTACAAAGACACAGCGGTTGGAACCAAAACTCTCAAATTTGGACTCATTAGAGTGTCTGGTTTGAGAAACAGACGCCTCACATGGCCTCAACTGGCAGCTTCATTAAATACTACCCGCAATGCACCAGTCTCAATGTCAACAGTGAAGAGGTGACTCCGGGATGCTGGTCTTCTAGGCAGAGTTGCAAAGAAAAAGCCATATCTCAGACAGGCCAATAAAAATTAAAGATTAAGATGGGCAAAAGAACACAGACACTGGGCAGAGGAACTCTGCCTAGAAGGCCAGCATTCCTGAGTCGTCTCTTCACTGTTGACGTTGAGACTGGTGTTTTGCGGGAACTATTTAATGAAGATGCCAGTTGAGGACTTGTGAGGCGTTTGTTTCTCAAACTAGACACTCTAATGTACTAGTCCTCTTGATCAGTTGTGCACCGGGGTCTCCCACTACTCTTTTTATTCTGGTTAGCGCCAGTTTGCTCTGTTCTGTGAAGGGAGTAGTACACAGCATTGTACGAGATCTTCAGTTTCTTTGCAATTTCTCGCATGGAATAGCCTTCATTTCTCAGAACAAGAATAGACTGACGAGTTTCAGAAGAAAGATTTTTGTTTCTGGCCATTTTGAGCCTGTAATTGAACCCACAAATGCTGATGCTCCAGATACGCAACTAATCTAAAGAAGGCCAGTTTTATTGCTTCTTTAATAACCCAAGGAGCGTGTCAAGCGGGCAGCAGAAACATACACAGGATTTATGCAATGGGAGAGGATCTGGACTATACTACGTGGGAGGAGATCGACAGGTGGGCGATCGACCCAGGGCGAATGCCGGAGCCCGCCTGGGATTCTCTGGAACAGTGCGAGGAGGGATACCGGCGAATGGAGGCAGCACGACGACGCGTAGGAAGCCTGTGAGTCAGCACAAAAAATGTCTTGGGGGGGGCTACAAGGGAGTGTGGCGAAGTCAGGTAGGAGACCTGCGCCAACTCCCGAGCTTACCGTGGAGCGCGAAAAGTACGGGCAGACACCGTGTTATGCGTAGAGCGCACGTTGTCTCCTGTACGGTGCATAGCCCGGTGCGGTTATTCCACCTCCCCGCACTGGCCGGGCTAGATTGGGCATTGAGCCAGGTGCCATGAAGCCGGCTCAACGCGTCTGGTTCTCCAGAGCGTCTCCTCGGGCCGGCATACATGGCACCAGCCTTACGAATGGTGTCCCCAGTTCGCCTACACAGCCCAGTGCGGGTTATTACACCTCCCCGCACTGGTCGGGCTACGGGGAGATACAACCAGGTAAGGTTGGGCAGGCTCACTGCTCAAGGAGCCAGTACGCCTGCACGGTCCGGTATTTCCGGCGCCACCTCCCCGCCCCAGCCCAGTACCACCAGTGCCTACACCACGCACCAGGCTTCCTGTGCGTCTCCCAGAGCCCTGTTCCTCCTCCACGCACTATCCCTGTGGTGCGTGTCTCCAGCCTATTGCCACCAGTGCCTACACCACGCACCAAGCCTCCTGTGCGTCTCCAGAGTCCTGTGCATCCTGTTGCTGCTCCCCGCACTAGCCCTGAGATGCGTGTCCCAGCCCGGTACACCAGTGCCGGCACCACGCACTAGGCCTAATGTGGCGTCTCCAGGGTCCAGTATGCCCTGTTCCTTCTCCCCGCACTAGCCTTCAGGTGCGTGTCCCCAGCCCGGTACCTCCAGTTCCGGTACCACGCACCAAGCCTCCTGTGCGTCTCCGGAGCCCTGTACGCACTGTTCCTTCTCCCCGCACTCGCCCTGAGGTGCGTGCCCTCAGCCCGGTACCACAGTTCCGGTACCACGCACCAGGCCTATAGTGGCGCCTCGAGAATTCAGTGTGCCCTGTTCCTGCTCCCCGCACTAGCCTTGAGGTGCGTGTCTCCAGTCCGGTACCACCAGTTCCGGCACCACGCACCAGGCCTACTGTGCGCCTCAGCAGGTCAGAGTCGGCCGTCTGCCCAACGCCGCCTCCACTGCTCGTCTGCCCAGCGCCGTCTGAGCTGCCTGCCTGCCCAGCGCCGTCTGAGCCATCCGTCTGCCCAGCGCCGTCTGAGCCTTCCGTCTGCCCAGCGCCATCTGAGCCATCCGTCTGCCCAGTGCCATCTGAGCCATCCGTCTGCCCAGCGCCATCTGAGCCATCCGTCTGCCCAGCGCCATCTGAGCCGTCGAGCCGTTCATCAGTCAGGAGCCGCTAGAGCCGCCAGTCAGCCAGGATCTGCCAGAGCCGCCAAACCAGGCCAGGATCTTCCAGAGCCGCCAGTCAGCCAGGATCTGCCAGAGCCGCCAGTCAGCCAGGATCTGCCAGAGCCGCCAATCAGCCAGGATCTGCCAGAGCCGCCAATCAGCCAGGATCTGCCAGAGCCGCCAATCAGACGGACGCCAGAGCCGCCAGCCAGCCATGAGCAGCCAGAGTCGCCAGCCAGCCATGAGCAGCCAGAGTCGCCAGCCAGCCATGAGCAGCCAGAGTCGCCAGCCAGCCATGAGCAGCCAGAGTCGCCAGCCAGCATCGAGCACCAGAGCGCCAGCCAGCCATGAGCAGCCAGAGTCGCCAGCCAGCCATGAGCAGCCAGAGTCCGCCAGCCAGCTGAGCAGCCAGAGTCGCCAGCCAGCCAGGATCTACCAGAGACACCAAAGCTGGTATTGACAATGGTGGAGTGGGGGTCACGTCCCGCACCCAGCCGCCGCCATAGGAAGGCCCACCCCGGCCCCTCCCCTTCTGTGTTAGGTTTTGCGGCCGGAGTCCGCACCTTTGGGGGGGGTACTGTCACGCCCTGTTTTCTTTATTATTTTAGTTAGGTCAGGGTGTGACATGGGGAATGTATGTGTTTTTGGATTGTCTAGGGGTTTGTATGTTAAATGGGTCAGTGGCTTGTCTAGGTGTTTGTATGTCTATGGCTGCCTAGATTGGTTCTCATTA